>NC_083616.1:15271357-15571357 GCF_963584025.1 Labrus mixtus | reverse complement strand
TAAGGCAGATTTATGAGAGCAGAAAGAGTCAACTTAACATGAATGTCCATTTCTGAAATTTGAGTGAATAGATACATTTATTGCAGTCAATGTCTGCTATACACTGATATAAACCAGCATAGTTTGAATGGTTGTGTACTCTTTGTTGTGTACTTTTTCTGCAATGAGGCATTTTATTTTCTTTACATACTGGAAAAATTCATAAATCCTCTAAAATTCTGCCACTGGAAAAGAAAAACAATCAGATACATTGTAGTGGAGTTGGAGTCCATCAAGGTATGACGTGATATATCAAATTAATTATCTGCATACCAGCTATGATTTCAGGCGATCCTCTGTCTCTGTGCTTCTCCAGTTTAGATCATCCCCTCTAACCACATTATAGCAGCCGCTGGCAGTCCATAACTGATCTGATAAACGTCTGAGAGCTGTGTCCACAGTCAGCTGGTTGAGGAGAGTCCAAACTCTTGGCCAGCTGCGACTGGAGGCAACTGTGACGATGTTAAAGAGGCACACCTTCTGACAGGTCTGAATGGTTTGAGCCGTAGCTGTTGATGAAGCTGAGCTCTGTGGTAATGGGCACTTTGGGCTCCTTGACAATCTGCGGGGGACAGATAGCCTTAACTCAGTGAGACAGTACACACAATACCAGGAGTTGGAGAACAAAGCAACTGCATGAAAAATGGACTGTGACTTGTATATCACTTTCCTTTGTCCTCTGACTTTTATACTTCATGTTACGATTACCCATTCACACAGTGAAGGCAAAGGCGACTACGAAAAGTGCTCGATTGCCCAAAAGTACTTTACATTCACACGTACGTAGTGTAGAAGCATGAGCAATTCGGAGCTCAGTGTCTTGCCCAAGGACCTTTTAAAATATGGCTGCAGGAGTTGAGGATTGAACCTCCTGGTTGAGAGACGACTGACTCTACCACAGCTGCCACAAGTAACTGACCTGATGTCTTTGCTTGCTTGTAAGCTGGTATGGTGATTATCACCGTGATGTCTTCCTTTTAAAAAAAATGTGTAGATATTGTTGCAAATGACAATCATCTCGCTGGCTATTCTTTGTGAAAACTAGATCGGTCAGTATCTTCAGGCTGCCCTGAACATGTAGAAGAACCAACATGTGCTGAGATTGAACAAGAGTTGTGTTTTACTCACCTCATCAAACTTTCTGTCACTGTAGACCTCGTTCTTGTCAATAAATGTAAGCATGATCCAGTCACAGATAATGGTACACTAGAGGGATGAATTATAAGAAAACAGATTTACACTATGTGATACAAAGAGCATAGCTGCTGATTTTTACATTCTGGAGGTCAGATAGTTACTCACAATCCCAACTGAAGTCATAGCAGTCACTGTGCTGATGATGGTGGGGATGGGACTGAATTTACCAGCCTTAAAGAAATATCACGTGTTAATCAAAGTGAATAGAGAGTAAGCTGTAGAAATGTAGGAGTATTCACTTACGTTTCCATGAACTATGACGTCCAGGCGCATGCCATAGGCCTTGATAAGTGTCCGAGACTCTACCCCGTCTTTCCTGTAATATTTGGCAAACCTGGAAAAATTAAATACACATCACAACAGTTAGTGCTCTAAAACGTTATACAAACCAATGCAACAAAAACACTTTAAAGTATAAAACATAAAATGTTTGGTAAAGATACATTAAAAAAAGATGGGCTCACCTGTAATAATAACCAGAGCTGGCCTGATCCTTTCGAAGATCAAGACGGCGGAAAGAATAAGATGGTTTACAATTTGAAGGATCCAAGTCCAGGTTACACTTCCAGTTGATAAAAACTCCTATCACTCCTCCCTGAGAAAAAAAAACCCTGCTATGATCATCTCTTATGCAATGCAATACAAAACAGGACATTTTAACACGTGTGGCCATCCTCATAATATCAGTCAGTTTTTACAGTTCATAATAGAGCCGAGTCCAAATACCATCTTCTTTAAGTGGGTATACATTTTTACATCAGGAATCTTCATGAGATTCATAAACACACATACATTTACATTAGAACATGTTGCTTGCAAAACCCATACGTACAGTCCTGCAGAGCTCACTGAAATTCTCCCCCGCCTGCTTTGCGATGTAGCCCAGGCGGAAGATCGGACAGTAGGCGTCCTTCTCTTCATCATAATGACACGTCTTGAGATATTTGTGTAGTTTGCGTTTGTTTGAGGCATTTCTGATGTTTCCCCTACGCCAAGAAAAGAAAAGAGCGGGAGTTAGTCAGAATCTCTGCAGTTACAGAGAGTGTGTGTGTGAGTGTGTGTGTGTGTGTGTGTGTGTGTGTGTGTGTACCTCAGCACTTTGAATCTGGGAAAGTGGATGGAGTTCCTGATGAATACTGTGAAATTAATGGCCTCCACTAACGGTGGTTCACTGTTGAAGAAACAAATAACTGATCAGTTGGTTCAGGACACTTCATACATACACCATTCTGATTATAGCCCTATCTGTGACCAAGCAAATATCAACTGATATATTTGATCTTCTTCTTTATTGCCGTTATGGTAAAAGCATTGACTGAAGTGCAGCTCTTTTAAAACAACTCTTTTTGACTATCTGGGTTAGCTTTTTTAAATGAATGAGGTGCCAATTCTACATTTATAGAACAGTAAGATATAAATGTGGCCTTTCAGTATATTCTACACGTTTTTACTTTTGACTGTGTACTAACTCTGTACTTACTTGATTTGTTAAAGTGCTGTACCTCCTATAGAAGCTTAAAGATCATTCTGAGCTCTTGATATTTCAAAGTTTCTTGGGAGCATGAGGGGCTGTCAAACTGTTTTGACAGCTAGTCTATATTTTTTTCCTTAACCAATCCAGACAAATGTTGTCTCACCATGGGCGGGGGCTTGACACAGTCACAGTTCCAAACTCCCCTGCCTTTTAGCCTTTTGCTTGTTAACGTTAGTCTCAATATGCTGTACAACCTTTCAGCTAATAAGAGATTTTTCTTTCCTTTCTCTTTAAAGAGCAGAAAGATTAAAGTCCTTGAGTCATCCATATGCCATTGAACTGAGTTTAAAAATAGAAATTCTAACATCATTCTTACCGCACTACAGCATAATCCTCAACAGGACACCAGGTTTGTATCTCACAGGTTTTAAAGGTGTGGTTGTAGTACTGAACACAATTGCCAGTCCTTTTGCCTGCAAGAGTTAAAACAGAGGAAAGACTGTTGCCAATGCAGACCAAGCTCAAAGAAAGATTTTGTTGAGGAATAAATACTGTACCATGGCCGTCAAAGTCCACCTCTCCCTCGACACAGTCAGAGTCTGTCGTACAGTTGGCGTTTGCAACATTGAAATACTGAAATTAAACCAGACAGATGCTCAGTCATTGGAGAACAAAAGTGATTATGTTACTGATATATTTGTATCGTTCATTGCATACAGCTGCAGTATATTCAAAACCGTTTGTTGACTTCTCACCTCTGCACAGGTTCCTTGCTTCTGATCATATGTAACTTCTCGCCTCAGTATTGCGCTGATAACATCGCCACCCTTTGAGGTAGAGAAACACACCATAAGTAACTCTAGTGTTAAGACATAATACAATAGACAGTGTATAGTGTATCTTAATTGAATTGCAGCATTTGTTTTTGACTCACCTCTGAGGGTTGAGCATACTCCACAGTGTCCAAGACATCATCTCCATGAACTGCTGAGCCTTTCATGAGCGTGTAAACTGAGCTCTCTGGACGGTTTTCACTCTCTTGGTAGGCTTTTTGACTTATGAAGACATACCTTCAGTTTGATACAGCAGACAAACCCAATATCACATTTTCTGTCATGACATCAAGTTAAATTGAGGGTATCGCTGAGGCCAAGATGGAAGAAAACATGATGCACTGCAGTTCTAAAATCCATCTAATCCAAGAAGTAGTTTAAGATTTAAAACAGTCGGATTAATAGTAAAATATTGTTACTGAACACTGATCCTCTCAGTTCAAATCACATGTCATATTATAGATTGATAGACTAAATCATAATTCCTTATGATAGTCCATCAATGATGGTAATTATTTGCACTTAACTGTACTTGGGAAGCATTTCAGTCCCACAAAACTAAAATTTGTGGGTTTTAGAATTTAAAGTAGCAGTACATTGTTTTAATCATTAAACAGTCTTTTCCACAGATAAAAAATATTGCAGGGAAAATACATTTTTTTATTCTAACCTTTCAAGTTCAGAGATTGTTCCTTAAAGATCATTGGCATGCAATAAATTAAATCATGAAGTTTACCAGATGAAATAGGTGATCACAAGAAACTGGACGCCTCTGTAAATAATTCCAAGAGTTTTGTTTTTAACCACCATCACCTTTGGTGTCTCATAGTCCCAGAAACTGAGAAAATAATCCTTTATAAAGTCCCGTAGGCCCATGGTGAACTGATTCGATGGCTCACACATATCCCAAGATTGAAACCCTATTTCTAAATAAAATGATCTGTCTTAATCAAGCTTTTTATGTTTCTAATAGTTTTCTTTCCGACTCTCTGCTCCTGTTCAGCTCCAGCCAGCATCTCTCTAAAGCATCCTGACATCAGCTAGAGAGAGGAAGAAGCGAAGGGGGTGGGGCTCAGAAGTGGTTGAAACCCGAAACATGAAATGTATTTCATGTAATTTTAGTCTTTATGGTCCTTGACAAGACACACATACACAAAAACTGAGACTTGTCTTCAAATTTGACATTTTCAACTATTTATCATAAATATAAATTAGTCTTTCCAAGTTAAAATTGTAGAAATATACAATATTTGGTTAGAAAAATAAGATATTTTTGGTTAAATAAATGAATAAAAAACGACTAATTATAACGTTTATAATTATGTTAATACGGCACTTCAAATAACTGAACGAAATAAATACTTTCTTACGAAAATATAAACAAGCAAAACTATTTTAATGGGTAACAGTGTTTGTATTTTTGTTTGCTTTCATTTTATACAGGCGGACCACGGCCGACCGCTCTTTGGGGTCCTGATTTACAGCTCTCACCTCCTCCTCCTCCTCCGCGCATGTCAACGACACGTGCATCGATGTTGAAGTGTGTTTTCAGAGCAGCTAACCCATGTGAAGATTTAATTTAGACAATTAAATCTCCGTAACCTGTCCGGAGAGTCACACACCGTTTGAGAATGGGAGGTCTTCAAAAGAAAAAGGTAAGAGTTGATGTCGGGTTGATTTGAAGCCACAATAAGACCGAGAGAGTTTCATGGCTACATAGTTAGCTGACGAAGCTATGTTAGCTGTGGTTTGTTTTCTATAACAGTAGAATCTGTTTGCTCCAGATGAGCATTTGAGTTGATCTGTTTACATGTTAGCAGACCAGGAATTAAAATCATGTGGCTGGTGGGAGTTTTAATGTCAAATTGTTTCCTTTTTCCAGTTTGAGAGTGGATCTGCCACCAACTACATCACAAGAAACAAAGCTCGTAAGAAGTTATCTCTGAGCCTCCCAGATTTCAGGTGACTAAACATTTTCTGTGACAACTTTCTGCATGATGTATCTGATTTATATCCATGTATATTGTGTTGCCAAATCGATTTAAATAGGATATGTCTGGACAATTTTTCTCTTTCTTCCCTGTAAAACAACTTTTTTTTTGTGGGGGGGGGGGGGGGGGACTTTTTATGCCTTTAATTGAGAGATAGGACAGTGGATAGAGTCGGAAATCAGGGCGAGAGAGAGAGAGTGAGGAAAGAAGCCACAGGTGGGATTTGAACCTCGGCTGCCCGCTTGAGACTACAGCCTCCATACATGGGGCGCGCGTACTAACCACTGATCCACCAGCGCCCCTGTAAAACAATTCATAATAAAAAATCTGATTGATCTTAATTAGTATTTAGTGGATACGTTTTGAATTCAAAGAAGCTGTGCCTACAATGGATAGATAGAGGTAAAATACGTTGAGTAAGAGAAGTTTTTCCATATTTCCTTATCAGGTTGCCCAGTGGAAAATAGACCACCAAAAGTAGATGATCAGTAATCCTTGATCTCTCTCTGACTTTCAGGCGACTGTGCATCCTTAAAGGCATCTACCCCCATGAGCCCAAGCACAAGAAAAAGGTTAACAAGGGCTCTACAGCGGCGAGGACCTTCTACCTGCTCAAAGACATCCGCTTTCTGCTGCACGAGCCAATCGTTGGCAAGTTCAGAGACTACAAGGTATTAAAGACACATTTTACCCTTTTTAGATTTCCTATTCGACACTTCTGTTCAGACTTGTTTATAGGTTAAAGTAGATTTTCTTATTTTGGAAATGGACCCTAAGTGAGCTGTGATTAAAAAGTCTTACTGTTGTGAATATGCTTTTCGCCAATACATAGAAAGTAGATATTTTTAACTTTTCTTGGAGTGTGTTTTTTAAAGGTAAAATTGGTTTGTTTTGGCCTTTTTGTTATTTTTTTAACGAGTCTGTGTTATGTGAAAGTATTGATTTTTTTCATATTTTCTGATTGGTATATATTGTGAACATTTTGTCTATATGTTTTGTCTTAACAGGTATTTGTACGCAAACTTAAGAGGGCCTATGGAAAAACAGAATGGTCTGCTGTGGAGAGACTAAAGGAGAACAAGCCGACCTATAAATTGGACCACATCATCAAAGAAAGGTGAAATAATTTAGCTCCATACACCACATTGGAGGATATTATTCAGCTGAACTGACTTTCCCATGTTAAGAAATAATTGGATGCCTAAGTAATGTAGGAAGGGCTTTTTGTTTAAACAAATAATAATCATTTCGGGGGGGGGGGGGGGGGGGTTATATATTCATGTGTTTATATATATATATATATATATATAACTAAGGATGTTCCTAGGTCACTCATTTCAAAGTTGATTAAACGCAATCCAGACAATTATTAAGTTAAGAAAACAGTCGAAATTGAACACAATTTATTTAATACGACTTATCACACGATCACATCCTCTGTGGGTGAATGTTTTTAATTAATGAAGCCTTATTTTGTGAATCAAAATACTGCCCATCTGCTTTGGACTGTGAAAAGCCAAGCGTCCACTGTGCTGGTTTACATCTTTGTAGTAGGGCAGTATGGCACTCGGCCTTAACGGTAGCTACAGCCCTGTTTAGTAGTGGAAGGCTGCTTAGACATAATACGGATACAAATATGAATAATTAGTTTAACTGACTAATAACCCTGGTTCCAACTAGCGAGGGTGACAACGTTTAATTGTTATTCTGCTAATCCTGCACATCCCCAGCTTGAATGCAAAATTTAAAAAATTCCTTTGATTGTGATAACATCATTAAATATCAAAGTACACAAAAACTATTAGTATGTATTAAATAATTGTAGGAGACCGTCCATCCAAAAGGGGTAACTTTGCTATTGTAGCGATTTTACTGTGGGAGTTTACAAACGTAAAACTAAAATTGTCTCACTGGTTGTCCTTTATTTTTGTTTTTGCAGATATCCTTCATTCATCGATGCGCTCCGTGATATCGATGACGCCCTGTGCATGTGCTTCCTCTTCTCCACGTTTGCCCGCACAGGAAAATGTCACGTTCAGACAATCCAGCTGTGCAGACGTCTCACTGTTGAGTGGATGAATTACGTGATTGCATCCCGTTCTCTCAAAAAGGTGCAGCCATTGTTATTGGTTTCACATGTCAAATCAAATGTCCTATCATGTGCTGTAATGAACTAAACACTGGTCTGTTCATGATAGGTGTTCATCTCCATCAAGGGAATATATTACCAGGCTGAGGTGATGGGGCAGTTCATTACATGGCTGGTGCCATATCAGTTCTCCCATGATGTAAGTGAATGATGAAATGCAGTCCACAGTGAATATGTTTGTAATAATTAATTTTAGTCGCACAGCTCCGTCAGCATTTGGTTCCATTGTAAATCATCCAACAGTGTTTGTGGCATAAACAAGAAAACTTTTAGCAGCTGACAGTGTGGAGTCAATGTTTATGTGTCAATTGTTTTTAAATAGAGTTGACTGACTGCCATAATCAATTGTTATAGGGATTATGATATATGTTTAAATGTATGCAATGGTCATAATTCATTTTTGTCAGTGAAACCAAGTTGAACTATTTTTTGTACCCTCTCAGCATCCAACAGATGTCGACTACAGAGTCATGGCAACTTTCACAGAGATGTACACCACTCTCCAGGGGTTTGTCAATTTCAGACTCTACCATTCCCTCAACCTGATCTATCCCCCGAAGGTAAACATTACTATTAACACATTATGTATTGGACTGGATTCATGTGGGAGGTGTTGAGACAAAAAACAAACTTTCAATAGCTGTTACAGTGGTATTTTTTATAATCTGAAATATCGAACAGTGAACAACTTCAATGAGATTTAATTTGTGTTATTTGGAAGTTGTAAACAACAATACAGCATGAACAGATCAGGGATTTGTGGTTGTCTCCTGTTACCACACCGGTGCTCTGTTAAAGTCATTTCTCTTTCTGCAGCTGGACAGCAAAGCAGAGTCACAACTGGAGGATGAGGGAGATTACGCCATGAATTCAGAAAGCTACTTGGAGGTGAGGCTTTTAAGTAATTCATTATTTTGTGAGATCTGCCCACAACCCACTACTCTTCTGAGATGTCTTCCTTTACCTGCTTATAACACAGGAGGATGGGATACTGATTGTGTTGCTCATGGTATTTTAGGAGTATGTCCTCTCATTACATGTAGATTACTCAGTGAGCAGGACATTCTTTTGAAAGCAGAAACTGTGTGTGCATAGCCTTAAATATGTATCTGATCAACTGATTTAAAGAAACAGCGGGTCTTCTTTTCTTCTTTTTATTCTCAGCTGCAACCATAGTCTGGTTTAGTGTTCATGTATATAATACAATTTGGTGGTGTTCTAACTCTGTTTGTACGCTGTGCAGAAACTGTCGGCTCTGAGTTCCAGCTTGACGCGAGTGGTTTCTTCTGCAGAGGAAGAGGAGGCTGAAGTCGACCAGTTTCCTGTTGAAGGGGTAATGTATCTCATCTCGTTTAAATAATGTGGGGGGGGGGACGGACATCTTAACATGATCTGTCTTCAAACCATACAGATAAACAAAAGTCGAGTTTAAACTAATTGGTCTCTGAGGGAAGAAGTGAGAGGTCAGGATCTCTGTCAGAGGAGTCTAAGCTTTTTGAGGTGTGAGACTGGGGACTACAGCTTCATGCTTGGTTACTTAGCACAAGATGTTTCCAAGCTTGAATTGCCTAACTACTTTAAGTTTCTCAAGGGTTGGCTCTTTTCAAACACATTGACTTGACTGGCATTTCAACAAGGTTTAACTAGTTCTAGTTTTGAGGTCAGCTCCTCTTTCGTGTACATTTTAATCATTCTCCTTAAAGGGATACTTCACATGTTGAAACATGAATCTGTATTGACATTGGGTCATATATGTAGTAGAAATGTGAAATAAATTTCGAAGTTGGTGCCTTCATGGCCGTGAAAAGGCAGAAAGTGTCATTTTGGCTCATGTGGATGAAAGACAACAAATCCCAGAATGCACAGCACCGCAGGCCACTCCCACTAAGGTCCTCTAGTTCAGAATCAGAAATACTTCATTAATCCCAGAGGGAAATTCAATCGATACAATTTCTCCAAAATATACAGTATAGCAGTAGAAATATAGAAATAAAAACATTTACAGACATATTTACTTCATCACATAAGACCGTTTCCTCAACTGATTCAGAGATTTCTTCCAGAATTGATCTTGGAAATTCCTGGCAGAAAACAGACTCAATGTCTTTGTCCATAGGCAAACAGTGAGAGCACCGAGCGCCCCAGCTCGAGCCGGCCCGGGCTCCTCGTCCTCACCGCCGCCGTCAGGCAGGCATTATGTCTCGGCTGCTGAGCTGGCAGCGGCAATATAGCTGCGAGACGGTTGCTGCTGACAGGCCGGTCCGGTGTCGTGGCGGCCGGGCTCCCGGCGGGCCGCAGCAGCCAAAACACAAGACCGGCCTGTCGGCAGCAGCCGTCTCGCCACTTAATCTATATTTTTTCGCCATTATCAGCTTTCTCCATAGAGCCTGTTAGCATAGCTTCCAAGCAATATGGCGGACGTTAAGTTTCGATTCAGGGAGTGAGTTCCCACCCACTGATCTGCGATTGGTCTGTAGCTTCAGTGGTCTAAAAAATGAAGAACTAGCGATGTAGTTTCACCCCTCTAACCGCAACAGCTTCCAGTGACGCAAAAATCGTCATTTTACGTCACTGGAAGCTTCTTTTCAGACTTAGAAATACAAAGATTTCCCATCTCAGGGGAAAATGAGGGCGAGATGCACGACCATTCAAAAATACTACCAGGTTTGTAATGATACAAAACTTAATGCAAATGGGTGAAGTATCTCTTTAACGTTGTGCCAGAGTTCTAACTTAGTGTTATATCACTGTAAATAGACTTGCACTCTACACCTGATGTTCTTGTAAGTACAGTTAAATTAGATGTATTTGGAAAGTTCTTTGAAGAGATTGTCAATCAGAATACATTTTTAAATGTCTTGCCCTCTGGTGCCTAAGCATTCATGAGCTATAAAACACCATTAAAAAAACTGCCAATGTTTTTTTTTTTCCCCAGGAGGACATAGAAAAGATGGAGGCCAGGGAAAAGGAACAGCAACAGCAGGAGGTTCAGAAAAAGATATTTGTCGGGCTCAAGTTCTTCCTCAATAGAGAATCTCCCAGAGAATCTCTGGCTTTTGTCATACGGTGAGTAACGGCTGCTTCAGTGCCCTTTTTGTTAGGATCATTACTTTTCACAGTGATGCATGGACTTTTATTGTAATGTCTGTCTTGCTTTTACCTTCCAGGTGTTTTGGTGGCGAGGTGTCCTGGGACAAGTCTGTTTGCATCGGTAGCACATATGATGTGAAGGATGAGACCATCACACATCAGATTGTTGACAGACCCAGCATTCAAAAACAGTACATCAACAGGTAAAGGATGCTGGGAAGTTCAATACAACATGTCTTCTTTTAGAACAAAGAGGATTATGACGTTTTACTCAACCGTTCCGTTCATAGAATTTATCTGAATCCTAAATACAGGAAATCTGAGCTGGGTGGATTGTGTTACTCTCTCATTGTGCCTTATCATATCCCCTACAATGTATTTTTTCACTAACGTCTTTGTGCTTTCTTCTCTCAAAGCAGCTTTGTTCATTGTGTTTTACAGGCCCTGGCCTTTTTGTAAACATAGCTCAGTATTTTCAAAGAAACATATCTTCTCCATCTGGCTCTTTGCGATTAAAACAGGAAATGTGTGCTTGATTTGTGTTCCATACCGAGAAAAACGTGCATCAAAAGCATTTCTTCATAGCTTTACATATGAAACTATTTGTTGTAGGTACTACATCCAGCCCCAGTGGGTGTATGACTGTATCAACTCCAAAATCCTCCTCCCTGTGGAGGACTACTTCCTGGGAGTGACTCTGCCCCCCCACCTCTCCCCCTTCGTGGAGGAGAAGGACGGAGACTATGTGCCCCCTGAAAAACTCAAGATCATGGCCCTGCAGCGAGGAGAAAAACCTGGTACGAAAACAAGCATTTGTCGTTAAGTGTAAATAATGTGCATCATGTTGTTACGTTGTGTTTAAGATTGGTGATAATGTTTGTTTTTATCTGTGAAGACTTGAAAATGAGTCGAATATAAAGCCTGTATGAGGTGTGTTTAGAGGCTTGGCACATAATATTTATTTAACTTCCATTACAGCCAATGATGAAGAAGAGGAGGAGGAGGAAGAAGAAGAGGATGATGAGGATGAAGAAGAAGAGGAGGATAATGATGATGAAGAAGAGGCAGAGGAGAAGAATCTGAAAAAGATGGAACAACAAAGATCCCAGGGGAAGGTACGAGGCTTGTGGTCCATTTTCCTTCATCACTTTCTCCTCTCGTGTTTTTACCAAGAAGTGAACCCTTCAATAATATTTATTTCCTTTTAGTCTCTGCAGGTCAAAGTGACACCTGGAAAAGTAAAGGTAGAAAACCCAGCACGCTTGGAGCAGGAGGAGAAAGCGGAGGAGAAACGTCTGGCTATCATGATGATGAAGAAGAAGGAAAAGTACCTCTACGACAAGATCATGTTCGGAAAGAAGAGAAAAGTCCGAGAGGTATGTTCCTTTTTTGTTATTGATTGATAAAGGATTCATGAGTAGATAAGTCTGTTTGTGCAGCCATGTGTACAGGGAACATTCTTAACATTTGATCCTATAGGATCAGGCATCTTATCTCAGCCTGAGAACAGTTTTTGTAAAGCTGCTGTGTGCACAGAACATTCAAGCCCAGCGATGACCCCTGAGTTCACTGACCTCTGAAATACCTAAACTGCTTTCACTCTGCTCTTTCAGGCTAACAAGCTCGCCGCCAAGAGGAAAGCCCACGATGACGCTGAGAAATCAAAGAAAAAGGCCAGGAAATAACTCATCTGATGATGTATTGATCACACTGACTATGTATTTAATGTGCATCACAGGTGAAACAATATCTCCTGAACATGCATTTGAGAGCTGTGTGAGTGATGCATAATGATGTAAGTGCATCGACTTCTGCATTATTACAAGCTAAAATGCAGGACGTGTCTTATGCTAACTGTGTAATTATTCATGTAAAAGTGACTGTGTCCTTCATTGTTTTTATGAACTATTCTACAAGACAGGTGATATCTCTTGTTTATTTTCAAATCTTTACTTAAAATGGTCTGTATTCTAAAGTAAACACCTACCGAATTAAACTTGTTTCTTTGTGATCTCCAAACAGAAATCAGAAGAAGTGAAGCAAATTATCTCTTGGGTGTCTCTTAACAACTCTGTGCATCAGAATAGGTGTTCACAATACGTCAAAATAAAGTTTTAGTTGTCCCACAGGACCGCAGTGGGCATGGGCGAGGGTCACCATCCTGCTGTTCTTGAGTGATTTGTCCACACTGGGGTGAGTGGGTGGAGATGACGAATGAGCAGAAGTCCTTCTGCCCTCTTGAGGCTCTGTGGCCCTTGTGGTGGGCTGAAGGCCAGGCAAGTCATGCTGCTCTCTCCTCAATCTCCTCATTCAGTTTGTCACGCTCGCTGCCCCCTCTCACCCTGATCTGAATTCTACGCATGCCCACGCAGTCCAGGTCTCAGCCTGGCACTCTGGGTGTTTGAGGGCAAGGGCACGCCCCGCTCAACAAAAGCTGCAGTGTGGTGCTGTGGCATGACGTGTGGGATGAGCAACACTGAACCAGGAGTGAGGGGCCGCATTGAGGAGAGAGTGCTTGCGCTTACTGTAATGTGTTAGGCGATAGTATCACATATTGCTACATGCCGGCTAGCAGAGCCAAATAGAGTGTCACAGGAGGTTGAATGTTCATTTGGTTCTCTATTGAAATGTCTGATGTCTTAAACTAAGGATTTCATTGTTGTCTCCAAATCATACAATAACATATGTACCATAATTCAAACTGTAGTCATAGATTTAAAAACTAGATCTCTGTAAATACATATATTACAGAAAAATATTAGAATAAAATATTTCTTTATGAATTAAAATCATATCGTGTGTATGCATGGTACTATCACCTGATAGTCCAGGCTGTGTAGGTTGCACTGTTTGTTTAGATAATCATCCAATCTATGTTCAAAATGTAAAAGCTGTAGTGAAGTGAATTGTCCTATGTACACAGTCTTCCTAAAGCAATTAGCATTTCAAACAATACAGACACAGCAGTCTTGATCAAGTGGTACAATTAAGTTCTTTGTGCTCAGGCTCTCTGCATTTGTTCTTTTTATATTGTTTCCCCCCCCCCCTCTCCTGTTAGCCTGCAGCTCAGACTCCAGTGTCCACACTCAATGGCCCTCTGTATGAAGACAGAACAGGGACTATACAGTCCCCTCCGCCCCTCCTTTTTTTTTTTACATTCAGTGACAAATATTCATCCCCTGACAGCGAGCCTGACGTCACAGGTGGCTAGATGAGCCTCCCAGCAGTGCTTTTTCAGCAAGATCAGTTTTGGAGTTGAAAGTTGAGGGAGGAGTCAGGTAGTCTAAGGCATCAGGTGTGCATGAGAAGAGAAAGAGGAGTAGCAACCAGATGACTAAGCCTAGCAGCACTGGACATGTGAGAAGAGGGACGGTGCTGTGCATATAACAGAATGTGCATGTTAAGAGCAGACCGAAGAAACGCTGCAGGGGGGAAATCGGCTTGTTCTAGTGATCTGGGAATACAAAGAAAGACGATGCAGATGGACAGGGAACACTTTTGATTTCTCATTGGATGCATGCATGAGGGTAAGAAAAAAAAAAAAAAGTTTTTGTTGGAATTTAGCTTTCTTGTAAATTCTATAGTTTTATACTTTTCAATATTTTGTATTGATTATATTAAAACACTAGACAATTGGGTAAGTCTTATCTACACGTACAGCTACATGAATTACACTCTGAATTCACTGGTGTTTACCCTTAGGTAATAATCTACCGGGTGTTATCTAATAATAATATACATAACTGTCTAGCCTAAAAGCGGACTTCCTGAAATTAATCTAATTTAGATTTCAGGTCTGAGTGTTACTGCAGGAGAGAAAAATATATCACTAAAAATTCACACTGCATTTTAATTCTAAACTGTTCCACCTCAACTAGCCTCGTCCTCAAATGTCTCCCAACAGAGTGGCTTCTGATGGCAGAGAGAAAGCTCCCTCTCATGCCTCTATAATAGCCCCTTCATGGGGTCCAGACAAAAGGGCAGAAACAGCCCTATAACTGTGTTCGGACTCGGGAGAGTATTTGAACAATGCTTTGATTATAAGAAATTTTAACTCAGCAGTTCATGGCACATACAAGTAACTCAAGCCACCATGTTCCTGTAAGATATTTATCAAGATATTAGGCCAGAGCCAAAAACTGGACTAAATCCAAAATGAATAGTGAATGACACTGGACACTAAGAAGTGACACTAGGGCCTGGGATATGTCTTGATTTGGTTTGCAAAGTAAAGTGGCTATCATTATTGTGCTTGGATTCATCTAAACTCTGTTTGATATACAAACATGAAAATCAGGCTATTTTGATCCTTTAGGATCACTGTGGAAAAGCCTCAGCAGTGTCTCTGTAGTCACAGTAATGGAAAAGAACGACACTGCTACATCTTTGAATTTCTCATTTCACTTTAAAAAACTTTTAGACAGCTCATTTGACGAGACAAAAGTAATATCAACCATATGACATTAATAATCTTCAATCTACCAGAAGGTCCTTACTTTATTTAGAACAGAAAATGAGGTACTCTCAGCTTAAGACAGTACACAAAATAGGAAACAGGAAAATAAATGCCTAACATATTTTTAAATGTGAAATAATGGAATTTCAAACATGCGATTAAAAATGTGATTAATGGCGATATAATTGCGTTCATAGATGTCATTTATGTGAGAGATCTGTTCTGCATCACTACATTATAATAACTTAAAAAAATAAAATCTCACATTAAGCTCAATGTGATCTGGTCATCTATCTCCATAATGTTTTTTTCATAATGAAGACCATTTTGTTGACTGGTGGAAAAAATAATGACCTAAAATGCACTATATGTATTTTAAAGTAGATGTATGGTGACATCAAAAGGAGCATTTCTATTTCAGTGAGAGAGGAGGATGACATGTTGATGTGTTGTGACACAGATGGTATCAGACCAGCGAAAACAATGTCTGCACTGGAAGCATTTATTTGCATTTTGGAGTCACTCACATAACAGATTATCTTGGCACGTCACATTAGATGCAGGCTATTGTTGTCAACACAATGGTGTCTGCTGTATGTTAATTACAGTAATCTAGACTTCAATGGTGTATTTTAACAGCATAAGATTTACAAGCAGTATGCACTAGTTAAATAGAATAATTAATAAAAGCTGAGATGACAAAATGCACTTCTTTAGATGGAATTGTTCAATCTAAAAACAATAATATTCCATGTCTAAGTCCGTGTCTATGAGCTGTTGGCAGATCCCCTACATCCCTTTCAATGTATTAAGAGTAAGAAAGTTCTATTTTGTCACAATTGGCTTTCCTTTTGTGCATCTCTAGTCTAAGTTCCGCCACCAGCTGATACATACAGTTATAATACTTTACACTTAACCCTTGACTCACCTTGATTCCTACTTTGTAACCTTCCTTAAGAGGAGGTCTGAAAGCTGGCACTTTTTCGTAATGCATTAAGCTTTGGCACTTCCATTTAAGAAAGGGATCTTACTTACAAGCTATGACCTGTTAAAATCCTCACAGGAGCTTTAAAGAACACAAATACTTAACTGGAACAATAATACAACAATAAAAGTTGAAAAGGGTGCCTTACGTAGCCACCGACACGGCACATATATGTATACTGCCTGTATTTAGGTCACATTGGGTCACATAATGCTTCAAATTCCAGGTGGAGAGTGTCACTTTGTTACCTGTGGAGCTGAGTCAGCCGGTGGCTCGTCTTACCTCAGTCTGCAGGGGAGAATGCAAGATCACTTTCCACAAAGATGCATTATTTATTCTAATGGGCCAACTGAGAAACACACGGTTGTTCATTTCAAGTCACAAGTGTGTCATTTTGTAGTCCAACATCCAATTGAAACTACAGCCCCGTGTGGACAGCCGAGTGAGAAGATGTTAGCTGTGAAATGTGTCATGTGAACAGCATGTACCTTCCATGGAGGTATAGAATTATCACCACTTTTAATTATAGTCAGTTAAATGGCAGTACTGCATTCCTAAAGGAATTACAGTTTTTGGAGCTGCCAGTGAGTTTTTTTTTACAAAAATAATTGAGCCAGCATCAAACACAAAACTCTTCCCCCCCCTTGGGCAGTGTGTATCATGAAATTACCAATACAATACTTTAACAAGCGTAATTTAATTGACACCTCATTCTTCTTTTTGAGGAAAAAAACATGATTGTACTGATTCTTAAGTTCCTATGTATTGCATTGAATTGCTCTAAATCATTAAGATGCTTTGCTTGTGTCCACTCAGCAGAAACCAGAGAAGAAAGTAATCTGTAGAGTCACATTACACTTATCTCCATGTAGCAGTCTAAATAAATCATTCAAGTATCATCAATCAAGTGTCGTCATTATGTCAACAAAGTTTATATCTTAATAGCAAGGAACAATCAAGAAACTGTTAAAAAATATATATCATCTGGATTTCTTTGTTTTCTTGTATTTGCCTTGAGAATAAACAATACCAATACAGCAGGTAGAAAATGTCCACCTTGATCATTTTGTGTTTTGAAGATAATCCTGCTGGACCATGACCGGTAAGAAAGGGAGGCAGTGGAGGTCTATGTGCAAAGGCCTGGTCCTGGGTACCCTGCTGACCAGCTGCATGATCCTGCTTTACTCTCTCTCCATTCCACAGATCCACCTCAGCCTGCCTGAGTAAGACTCATCACACTGCTTTGAATACTTTCGTTTGAAAAATAGCATGTAAAGCTAAATCTGTGTCAATTTTCCAAAGAAGTTTTTGTTGTTAAGAGTTGCAATAGTTAATTCATTGAACGATGAAAATAATAATTAGTCTTTTTTTCATACATTACAACATTTCTTGTTTTCTTAGTTGGTGTAAGAGTAAACCATAGGCTGTATCAAGAATGGACAGCGCAACACCTCACCTTAAGTATATATAGATCTACCTCGACTGACTGGCTGTAGTATATGACATAAATCCTGCCTCCGCTATGTTAACAAATGGGTCGAACTGAAAAATCAAAATACACAAAATATACATTTTCCTTAAACCCAGAGTTTTTCGGGATGACAAGATGCTGATTTGTGTTAAATTCTTCTTTTTCTGAGAAGGTTCTAAACTGGCCACCGTGCATTCATTTAGAGTTTGCTTCTGATTGACACAAGAATCTGTTCTGTTGTAGACTGTACCGACCTGATGCCGTTTATCTGTAAGTTAAATGTGTGTTTTTGTTAGCTGATGAACATGATGTCAATACAAGTCGATCCCTACAGCAAAGACTCCGGCTCCAAATGCACAGTGTCAGTGCCTGTCACAGGGGTTTTTTGGCTTCTTCTTTGTAAAAACGGAGGAGGTTGAGGCACGTTGTCCATCTTAATATACAGTCTATGGAGTAAACATTATTATTAACACCATTAGTACATGTATATTTCCATTTTTTCCTTGTTCTCTGTAGGGTTCCAGTGCCTTATTCCTGTGCCCACCGCCCCTCCCAGCTCCACCCTAAATCAACCACTAACATCTCCCAACAAACCTCAGGCCAGACCTGTACCCCCAAAGTGGATATCATGTTCATGAAGACCCACAAAACAGCCAGCAGCACCTTCCTCAACATCCTTTTCCGCTTTGGAGAGAAGCACCGGCTCAAATTTGCCTTCCCTGACAGCAGAAACGACTTCTTCTATCCATCTGTTTTTCAGCGCTCACAGGTTAAAGACTACAGACCTGGAATGTGCTTCAATGTTATCTGTAATCACATGCGCTTCAATGCAAGTGAAGTTGCCAAGCTGCTACCTCTGGACACTTCCTACATCACCATCCTCAGAGACCCTGCTGAGCTGTTTGAGTCCTCCTTCCACTACTTTGGCCGGCTGGTGCCTTTTACATGGAAGATACCAGGTGATGACAAGCTGACTGAGTTTTTAAGAGACCCAAATTACTACTTTGATAAAGAAGGCTTTAACTCTTTCTACCTCAAGAATCTGCTGTTCTTCGACTTTGGACAGGACAACACTCTGGAGCTGAACGACCCGCGTGTAGAAGAGGGAATAAAATTCATCACTGAGCGTTTTCAGCTAGTCATGTTGGTGGAACACTTTGAGGAATCCCTCATCCTGCTGAAGGACGCCCTTTGCTGGGAGATGGACGACTTGCTCTTCTTCAAACTTAACGCCCGCAAAGGCTCTACTGTGTCTAGACTGACCCCTGAGCTCAGGGCCAGGGCTCTGCAGTGGAACGCTATTGATTGGAAGCTGTACCAGCATTTCAACCAGACTTTTTGGAGGAAAGTAAATGCATATGGACGGGAGAGGATGGCTGAGGATGTTACAGAGCTCAGGAGAAGGAATGAGGACATGGCGTCCATCTGCATTGAGGGGGGCCGTGCTGTAGAAGCGAGCAGCATCCAGGAGACAGCCATGCAGCCGTGGCAGCCCTTTGGAGAAAAGTCCATCATGGGCTACAACCTGAAGAAGAACGTGGACAAGGTACATCGCAAGCTGTGCCGCAAGATGTTGATGCCAGAGCTACAGTACCTAACAGAGCTTGGGGTCAACCTGTGGATCACAAAGCTGTGGGGCCACATCCGAGACATCATCAACTGGTGACTATGGGCCTGAGAGCATGAGGGGCCAATTCATCTCTGACAAACTGTGTAAGAAGAAGAAGAATCTGACTGTGTAGCTGTTGTAGTGAAAGATTAAAAGGTCTAAGTCACATTTCAATCTTATGTCATGTCTCATTTTGTATCCACATTGAAATTTGTGCACTTCCTATGGTTGTGTATCTGATGAGTGCTTAAAAAAACAAGATACTGTAGACCTTAAATCTACAAATATGGAACAACTTTAATAAACGTAGAAGGAGCCTAAAATATTCTCACTCTCAGATGTAAGCTTGTTATGAGTGACTTGCAGTGACGGCCTTAGGTTATGCCCCTTGTATTAGAATAAATACAAAAGTTGCCATCACTGCCAAACTTTTGAAGTTTTTTGAAGACTGTTTGAGGACACCTTTGAAAACATAGGATGTTGTCCCTGAAAGTTGATACATTGGAGATTTGAAGGTACTGAATGTGAGTATTAGAGCCCACTTTAATACCTATGGAGGATAACATCAGCCTTAAGTTATAAGACAAGTGAATATTAGAGACTTTTCTGATGACAGATGTTTAACTTAAAAGAGAGAAAGCAGAGGTGAAAATAATAATGATTGCATCTGGTCAGAGGCCTCAGATGTACATTGTGATCAAATGTCATTCCCATCAAATGCAGCAACATGTCAAATTGATTTTTCTATTGACTTATATGCAAGAAATCAACAAGTCGAAAAAAAATGAGGTTCATCATATGCAATCAATTACAATAATGTTTCTTATGAATCTTGAAGTTTTTTCAGTAAATTATATATTATACGTTTAGTTTTAACACGTTTATTTCTCCTGGGCATTTTGCAGTTGTAGCCATTTCTCCTCTTTCCCCTGATATCATAACATTAATCATTGAAGGATTCACTCTTGTCTGACTTATAGTGTTAAACAACACCCAAGGGTGTTTGCACAGACCGTTATCATAGCCCGCAAGATTCAAATTGAAAATAGCATCAATATTATTTGTTATATGTAATATTTTATCTATCTAATTCTTTCTTTTTTTGTTGAATTACCTTCATATGTGTTTACTCTGTATTTCTTTACATCTAATATATTTACTGTAGTAATTCATGTACTGATTCTTCCATAATTGTAAGTGTCTGATTTTGTCCTTCATACACCTCCCTGTTTCTCCTGGCAATATGTGATCATCTTTAGATACTCAGAAATTAAATAAAATGAAAATTACGTGTACTATTTCCCATATGAAATGTTATGTCTGATTCATAAAACTGAATTTGTCCTCTATATCTCTGACGGTGAGTTTCATCCTTATTACTGTTAATATAATAATATGACATCTCAACATGTCTGAATGAGTTCTCATAGAGAAGAAACTGTCCAAAACAAACATCTAATTCTTTGGTATGTAAACCAGTGTTGTCAGTGACTGTTGGAGCATCATTTATTTTAGAAACTATAATATAAAATAAAATAAAAATATTAGCTGAGCCAAGTTATTCATAAGGAAATGCTCTGATAACCTGCTGCTGTAAAATCACACCACAATTTCCCAGTTTGGGATCAATAAAGTTAATCTATAGTCTATTTTTTTTTATACATGAAACTTTTCTATTTGTTTCCATTGTGCATGGCAAAACTTCTGATCAGTGACATAATTAATTTTTCTAAGAAAACAAGATGAGAAAGCTGAAATCATCAAAGAGATGAGAGGTATCTCTTTGGCCACAGGGGTCGCCAAACAGTCGAAAACCGAAGTTCCTCGCAGGAGCTCTGGAGTTTGTTTTCTGCTTATGGCATTTGACTTTTAAAAGCAGACATCTGACAAGTCAAAAAGAAAAAGTTTACAGTATTTTAGTTTAATGTTTTCTCTAGTAAGTCCACCAGCATGCACTGTAGCAGGGTTCTGAAGTCGTAGCCAATAACTGTATGCAAACATTAATGATAATATGTATAACCCTTTTGCCTCACAAGGGACTTTTCTTTCCATTTTTATTTTTTAATTGGGTTTTTTTTATTTATTTTAGTTCTCAGTACTCTTTAAAGTATTAACTTTGGTATTTATGCACATGCTTTAAAACTGGTGAAAAGATTTTATTCACTGAAGTCTAAATATAAAGTAATTCTATGTTCAGTGACAGTCTGTGTAGATTAAAGAACAAGAATAAAAATAGAAAAATTAAATCCTCTGGAATCATACAGATGCAGAGCAATACGCAATAAGGATTAATAGAGTGTATTATAGGTTTTTTTTATAGTTGTTTTTTACGTAACAGGAAGTGACGTATGTTACTCGCAGTCGGGGGGCGTGGTTGGCAGACTGATCTTTACTGACAGCGCTTGTTTTGTTTTGCTAATCCACGGCTCGTAGCTTGTTGTGGTACCAGCAATTTAGTTTTAATTGTAACGTAAGTAATTAACCGGATGAAACAAACATTTCAGTGTTACAATACTGTCCGTTAATAATCTCTCGCCAGGTGCTAAATGTTTTTTTTGCAGCATTGAAGTGGCACGAAGAAGCTCCGTAGCCAGCTAGCTATTAGGCTAGTTATCATTCTTAGCTTCGCGATGAGCTAACTGTTAGCCGGTAGTCCACAATCCTCGAAAGTAAATCGAGCGGATTTTGGATTAATTCAGATAGGAAATACCAGGAACGGGCAATTAAATAAGCAGGGGATCAGAAACCCTCCAGTAAGTTCCTACGTTGGAGGATCGCACTAACGATGGCGTCACCGGTGTACGCCTCTGCAGATGGGTTGCCCTGAGGACTGTGATTCAGCTGGATGAGTTAGCAACAATGTCCTGCAGATCAACCAAAGTCGCCCCGAGTGTTGATTTTGACCACAGTTGCTCCGACAGCGTGGAATATTTGACACTGAACTTTGGTCCCTTTGAGACTGTTCACCGCTGGAGAAGACTCCCTCCGTGTGATGAGTTTGTTGGTGCAAGGTAACACGATGACAGACACTTTAATACAACTTAATCTGACTTTATCTGCCTTCCTCAATTCACTCTGAAACTATCCTGCTCTTTTCTAGGCGCAGTAAGCACACCGTTGTTGCATACAGAGATGCCATTTACGTGTTTGGGGGAGACAATGGGTGAGTGTCATGTTTGAGTTATTCTCTGCTGCGAAACTTACACTACATGCTTTCTTAATGTTTGTCATCTAATAGGAAAAACATGTTGAATGACCTGCTACGTTTCGATGTAAAGGACTGCTCATGGTGTCGGTAAGAATACAGAAATGCAATCAAATAAAAGTAATATAGAAGACTGTGCAGTGTGATTCATTGTCTGTGTCTGTTATTCACTGCAGAGCTTTCACCACTGGAACTCCACCTGCTCCCAGATATCACCATTCAGCTGTCGTCTATGGCAGCAGCATGTTTGTTTTTGGTAACTATTTTAATGCTTTTCTTCTTTTATAATCAGACGTCATTCATGCAACATATTTTAAAACCGATATTGATGCTAAAATGTTTTTTTTCCCTGAAGGTGGGTATACTGGAGACATCTACTCAAACTCAAACCTGAAAAACAAAAATGATCTTTTTGAGTACAAGTTTGCAACGGGGCAGTGGACTGAATGGAAAGTGGAGGGGAGGTAATGTATTCTTTAAGATGCTTGAGTTGTGTTTCTGGGATAGATTTCCCAATCAATTGTTTTAAAGGTCCCATATTATGCTTTTTCTGGTTTTATATGCTCTTTAGTGTGTTTTCCAAGTGTCCTGTGCATGTTTAGGCACATCTATGTGCAAAAATTCAAAGTCCGCGGAAACGCAGCTTCTCCTACGTCCTCCTGTTAGCTGTAGTATTAGCTGCATGTAACGCTCGGTTCTAGCCCCCCTTGATACAAATGTGTCAGTGCGGCGTCATTGTCAGTGTGAGATCACTGATCTAAGTCCATTGGCTCGTTGCGGCAAGCCCTGCAGCTCATGTTGAAATTTCCGAGACGCGTGCTGAGCAACTGACCAATAACGACAGAGCGGATCGGCAGACCAATCAGAGCAGACTTGGCCCATGTGGGGTCTAACAGTGTGGGCTCAACAGAGTGTAGCTGACGGACTCAGAGCGTAGAGGGAGCAAGGAGGAGCAGTACATGAAAACAGACCCTTTTTTTCGGACTTTAGCTATTGTGAACGTACAAAAGTAGGTACATAGATTAAATATATGAACCCCAAAAAGGGCATAATATGGGCTCTTTAAAGCTAGTCTTTGACTGAATTAACTTTTGTGTTCCTTTCAAGAACCTTAAACTTAGCTGGTAAGTGTCAAAATCCAGCTATCCTGTGCTTTGTCTCTGTTTCAGCTTGCCAGTAGCGAGGTCTGCACATGGGGCCACAGTCTATAGTGATAAACTGTGGATATTTGCAGGCTATGATGGGAATGCCAGGTATGTGTGACTTTAATTCATGTTGTCACAATTTCAAATCGATTTTTTCAGTAATACTGACAGATATTTTCCACTCTGCAGGTTGAACGACATGTGGACCATCAATCTGCAGGATCGAGAACACGCATGTTGGGAGGAGGCCAGTACAATATTTTTATATATATATATATATATAAGAACCTGAAGAACAAATTTTAAGCACCATTCAACAATGTTCTGTATCTATGTAAGTGTTAACTTCGTTGTTTTCGTCTTTGTTTCAAACAGATCGACCAGAGTGGTGAGATT
The DNA here is from genome assembly GCF_963584025.1 of Labrus mixtus. Lineage (NCBI taxonomy): Eukaryota > Metazoa > Chordata > Actinopteri > Labriformes > Labridae > Labrus > Labrus mixtus. The sequence continues at coordinate 15,547,317 of NC_083616.1, read as the reverse complement.
CCTCCATCTTGCTGTAACTTCCCTGTAGCTGTATGCAGGGACAAGATGTTTGTGTTTTCTGGTCAGAGTGGAGCAAAGATCACCAACAACCTCTTCCAGTTTGAGTTTAAGGGCCACATGTGAGTGCATCCGTCTGTCTGACTTACCTCTGTCACTCACCCTGTTTTAGATGGGACTAATCACTACTCCATCTTCTCAGGTGGACACGTATCCCAACCGAACACTTACTGCGAGGCTCCCCTCCCCCTCCTCAGAGACGCTACGGCCACACTATGGTTGCCTTTGACCGACATCTGTATGTAGTTGGCGGTGCTGCTGACAACACTTTGCCCAACGAGCTGCACTGCTACGATGTGGATTCTCAGTCCTGGGAGGTGATCCACCCCAGCGTAGACAGCGAGGTAGAAACAAAGTGTTTACAAGCTACTGTGAGTGAACAAAAGAAGTTTAATTAAATAACACATTTGTTTTGGTGACTTGCTGAATCCTAAAACAACAAGTTGCTGCTTGCTAACCCTCCTGACTGAACGTTGCTTTATTTCATCTAACTGCATCTTATTACTCAACAGCAATTTGAACAGTTGTCTTGCTCTCTTAAGGTCATAAGCTGAATGTCTCTGTCCCTGCCTCCTCAGATGCCCAGTGGTAGACTCTTTCATGCTGCTGCTGTGATTCAAGATGCCATGTATATCTTTGGAGGAACCGTGGACAACAATGTGCGCAGTGGAGAGATGTACAGATTCCAGGTAAGCATCCAATAAATCCATAGTTTTCATCATTTGGACATTGTGGTCAAAAGCCTCTCCTGTCTAAATAAAAAAATAACAATCTTTTGAAACCTGAAGTCAAATGTATTTGAAGAGAAATGTTATGTACCTTTTACAAATAATGATTTCCTTCTTTCAGTTCTCTTGCTACCCCAAGTGTACTCTTCACGAAGACTACGGAAAACTGTGGGAGAACCGTCAGTTCTGTGATGTTGAGTTCATTCTGGGCGAGGTGGGTCTTCAAGGTCAGGTGATAAAAATGATCAGATGACTTTTATGCAGCTAAGATGATTTTTCTTTCCATCTCTTTGTCTCATTTTGTGTACAGAGGGCAGAGAGAGTCTTGGGGCATATCGCTATAGTGACTGCAAGATGTCAGTGGCTGCGGAAAAAAATCCTGCAGGCTTGGGATAGACAACGACAGGTCAGAGCCATGCAGGAAGTATTCCTTTGAGACTAAAGAAGACTATAAAGGCCTGATTCACTATGAATGGATTGCGGATGATAGTACTCCCAAAAATTGTGCATCATTTGCCCCCTCAATCTGCAAAGAATCCGTCCCAAAGTGTAACTCACAAAGCATAAAGCCCTAATGATACACACCCTAAAAGTAGTTGTGCTCCGTGCAGTTTGCTCTTGTTTTACAGCTGAATGAAGAGAAAAGCCGCCTGCACCTGTGTTTAGTTTGATGCAAACATTGAAAAATGTTAAACAAGTTTCACTGTGTTTTAAAAAAAAAAAAAGCTAACAAGGCTTATTTACTTAGAAGGGGGCAGTTTTGCACAGAAATTTAGGATATCCCCTCATTTACAAAGATGCAAATGGGACAGGGGCAAATTAAAGGTTCCAGTTATGTAAGGGTATACCTGTGCCCTACAATCACATATAACATAACACGAATCTTTGCTTTTGATAATGCAATAGACAATTATTCATGTCATTAAAATACACAAATACGTTACAATTGGAGCCTCATACAGAATTTCAGGAAATGACGAACTCGCATGCTGTGCGGATCTGAATGGACCTGATTGAAAAATGTTTTGTGAGATGTCATCTCCAACTTTAACCATCGACTAAATCACAAATATTTTTACAGCAACATTTCAAAAGTCTTTTCACTCAAGTGACACTAAAAATAGTGTTGCCATAAGGTCAAGGTGCAGAATGGATCTGTATTAGCTTTAAAAGGTTAATGCAATAAAAGTGTTAGAACTAGTCAGAATGTTATCCTTTTTTATTTGCCTGCTTCACACACAGTAGGAATGTGTGTATTAGATTACATAGTGTGAGGTCACTGCTATAAATGAACTTTTTCTGGACTGTTTAAGTCTGACAAAATCCTGTGTCTTCGTGTGCAGAAGACTAAACAGGAGAGCAGTGAGGAAAGTGACGATGGGGCAGCTGGCGGCCAGAGAGATATCCCAGCATGCCACAGGCCATCAGGCACTCAGCCGCTGCTGGAGGTTGCCATCAGGGAAGCGGAGGCCCAGCCTTTTGAAGTTTTAATGCAGTTCCTCTACACAGACAAGATCCAGTACCCACGCAGAGGTACCTCTTTGTTTGTCATTCTTTGGGTCGTAATGGGTAAAAACGAAACAGAGAAGAAGCTGATCAACTGTCCTTTTCTTGATTGTTTCTGTAGGTCATGTTCAAGATGTTCTTCTTATCATGGATGTTTACAAGCTGGCCCTCAGCTTCCAGCTGTCCCGTCTGGAGCAGCTGTGTGTGCAGTACATCGAGGCGTCTGTCGACCTGCAGAATGTCCTCAGTGTTTGTGAGAATGCAAACAAGCTGCAACTGGACCAGCTCAAGGTACACCTTAATAACTGTTCAAGACTCACTTGTAAGACATATTGTTTTTACTGCCCTCTAGTGGTTCAATGTCAGTGCAATTCATATTTTCTTATAACTTCATCAGGTTAGAATAAAACATATTCTACAGTTGTTTTTAAATCAAACATAGAGGGATGATAAATACACTTTTATACACTATAATTAACTCTTACAAACCATTTCTTCCTGCAGGAACATTGCCTTAACTTTGTGGTGAAGGAGTCGCACTTCAACCAGGTGATCATGACGAAGGAGTTTGAACATCTGTCCACACCGCTGATAGTAGAGATCGTGCGACGGAAACAGCAGCCTCCTCCTAGGCTGTACTCAGACCAGCCTGTGGACATCGGGACCTCTCTGGTCCAGGACATGAAGGCTTACCTGGAGGGAGGCGGCCTCGAGTTCTGCGACATTGTCCTGCTGTTGGACGGACATCCACGACCTGCTCACAAAGCCATACTGGCTGCCCGATCCAGGTAGAGACAACACAGATTTAATGATGAGTGACTAAACTAGCAGTAGCTCGAGAAACTTCTCAGACTGAGGACTTTTGTATATACATGTCATTTACTTTTATTTAGGGAAACAAGCTTAACAAATGTTATATTAAACAGATGTAGAAACCAAATTTTAATTTTTCTGTCTAGTATTTTTTAAACGTCTGTATTGAACTATTTATTTTGAGTGGGTTGCAAAAAGAGACGGATTAAAGAGTGAATAACAGATTATCAAAAACATGTCAAAAAATAAAAAGTGGTTTTCATCATTTTACTTTCAGACACTGTGTTCCATTTCATCTTAATTATACGTTTGACACTTTTCTAATATCTCCATTTCTACTCCTCAGTTACTTTGAGGCTATGTTTCGCTCGTTCATGCCAGAGGACGGTCAGGTTAATATCTCCATTGGTGAGATGGTTCCAAGTAAGCAGGCCTTTGAGTCCATGCTTCGTTATATCTACTATGGTGATGTTAACATGCCTCCAGAAGATTCTCTGTATCCTTTTTAAGCTAGACTGCATTATATTCATTTACAAGACAAATGTTTGTTTTTTTTTCTTCCCCGGAGCAGAGAACATTCAAAGAACGTTCAAGAAAATATCCAAAAATTACGTCAGGCGGATGCTGAAAGGAGACTCAGTTCTTCTCAACCATGGCGTTCTAAATTAAGACCTGAATTACAGCGGGGGGGGGGGATGTGTGCACTTAATTTTTTATGGAAGAACTTAGCAAATTTCTACCATCAAGTCCTGTTAGGTTTAGGCAGAAGATTGAATAAGTTATATTTAGATATACACCTTGGGATAGACTTAACAAGATAAACATTTTATGAACGGTAACATTATATTTAGAGGTTCAATAAGGGTTTGACATGACGGATAAGGATAGAATGCCCTCGTCCAGCTCCTTTTTAAAGAAACAGCAGTAGGCCTTTTATAGAAGCTACTTATTTAAGATTCTATGCAAAAACCCAAATCTAATTTTGATTCTTCGTTTTCATTCATTTTATTCTCAACTGTCTTGTGCCTGTTGTTTAAAAACTGTTGAAAGCACACGTAGTCCTACTCTTCAGTTTTATGAAGATCAACAAATGTTTTTCACTTTCCTGAACTGTGACACACAGCTATCTGTTTGCTGCACCATATTACTACGGCTTTTCAAACAACAGGCTGCAGGCTTACTGTAAGCAGAATCTGGAGATGAACGTCACTGTGGAGAATGTCTTGCAGGTACTTGTGATTTTACTTTGGGGGTGGGGGTGACCTAATTCGACTATGCTGTCCTGTACTTGCTGTTTTTTTTCCTCTTAGTCGTCTTGTTACTTCTCATCATAAATGTTTTCTCTGCTTCAGATTCTGGAGGCAGCTGATAAGACTCAGGCTCTGGACATGAAGAAGCACTGCCTGCACATCATTGTGCACCAGTTCATCAAGGTGGGTGGCCTTGTATCTGGAGCCCTGGGGGTTTGCTGCCCACTCACTGCAGCTGAGCTAACCCTGTAGGCCACTCTTCTTTGTGGGACACTGACACCTTTTGGCCTCTGAGTAGATCATCCTCAATCTTCTAAGTAAAGAAGAGACTGTTTACAAGCCGGCCGGCTGTACAAGCAATTCATCATGTTGAGAAGAGTCAAAGTGGCGCTCTGATTATTGTCTGTTATTTAAAGGAACAGCTAAGAACTCAATTCTCACCCTTTTGTCAGTGTTTCTGTTGAGCTTCTTTTGTTTACTTTCAGTTTTCCTGCATGAGCAACAAACTGCTTCTTATTCCTCATTTACTCTGTTTGACTCTCTGTTCTGTCTTCATTTATTGCTAATTTTTTTCTCATTTTTTTTTGCTCTCCTCCCCTCCCAAAGGTATCCAAGCTCCCAAACCTGAGGTCTCTCAGCCAGCTGCTGCTGTTGGACATCATTGAGTCTCTAGCTACACACATATCAGACAAACAGTGTGCTGAGATGGGCTCGGACATTTAGGATGACAACAAAGCCGACCTGTTTTTGTTTCTCCTCTCACTGAAGCCATACAACTTTACTCCTCTTCCTTCTCAGTCATTCCCTCCTTTATGGCACACAGTACTTTTCTGTGTTGTGTATCCCGGCCCTGATAGATGCAGTATAAATGTTTCTTTCGTTTCGTGTCAGTGAGGGAAGAAAGAGGTAAAGAAACAAGTTTCTTTCTCAGTTTCAATTGAAAAAAAAAAAACCTTAAATGTTTACACTTATTTATTTTGATTTCGCAGAAGAAAAAGCCTTCATTTGAATCCACTCAGTATAATACAATTTTTAAATATGCAGTGGACTATTATAAGTCATACTCATGACACGACAGAAATGTTCATGTGTTGCCCTCAGCTGTTGTATTAACTGTTCAGATATGTAATCACAACAAACTAAGTGGTCATTTTCTAAATATTTATTCATCACTTGTATTATTCAAAGCTCTGTCGCATCAAATAAGCCTGGGTTCAACGTTAAGAGGAGTCAAAATCATGATTTGAATATAAATTGAATGTATGTCTGTCTGTCTTAAAGCTTTTTCTTTTACTGTTGTTATAATCGACGCACATCTATCTGTTATACTAATCACCATTACTAACACACAAGCTTCATGTACTATGTATTTAGTGACTGTATGCTGTTATTAAATGTATACCCACATGGGTTTCATGTATTTAAGGCCTTAATAAATCTTCTCATACAAAATCTGTCTTGTATTGAGTCTGTGCCTTCCTGCATTCACAGAGCCTGAGGAGGCTGAATCCACCTGAAACATTAGTTTAATGACTATAGGCTCCCAGTGTACTCATTTAACCATCTTATTATACAGCCGTCCTTAAGTAGTGCAATGGGCCGGAAGTTAGAGACTGTTCAGGTATTCCTTTTTACTTTTAATTGCTGTGCAACAGGTATCAGGCAACATGTGAGACATGGTTATCTACCCCTCGCCTACCTTTGTTTGAAACTACGTAACCCAACAAAGAGCAGATACTCAGCAGGTTGATCTGTTCTGACACCTATAATACATCTGCTCTGACTCAAGCGTAGTTTGAAATGATGTAATCTTTTCTACTTATCTGCTGCTTTGTGATTTTTCTGTTCGCTTGTATTCAAACTGAAAGTCTCAAACTAATAAGCAACTTTAGGATATATTTTTCTAAAACCAGAACTTCTATAGTCTCTTTAATAGTATTTCTGAACTGAGAACTGGCACACACGTCATTATCTTACACAGACCCCTGACAATAAATACGTTTTTTTTTTTTAACCTTTGCACTATATGAAAAAAAGCTGAAGGTTAATCCTTGACCTTTCATTAAATTAACCAGGTCCTTTGGGTGGTTTCAGTTTCCACAGATCTGCCGGTGATAAGCTCCTTGGTTTGAGACGGTGAATTCTTCTGAGCTTGTGTTAGGTTCGCTCCTGCATAGATGTTAATTGATTAAAAAACAAGGCTGATTGAAAGTGAAGGCTAATTATGAAATGTAGATTGCAGCTACTTATAACATCTCTTTATACTCTACCCTAAAAACCAATGACTTAAACAGTTTTAGGAAATCATTTTTTTTTTAATATTTAAACTACCATTTTATTTTGAGGATAAAAAAGAACACTTGGTTTGTCATCATTGGAGGAAATAGTTGACCCAAATGCTGAGGCACTAGTTGAAATATCCTGTTAGCCTCCACTTGTACAGAAAGATAGAGAGCCTCAGTGGAATACACAAAGTGTTGGACTCTTTGGAACTCTGCTGTAAGAACCGTTGCATCAACCACAAAGTGCTATTCATGGTCCAGATACTTGAGACACTTGGCCGGTCAAAGGCGTCTCTTTCCATTTCTTCAGAGTGAAAATGTCTTGACTAAAAAAAATGCCAGTGTCTCATCAATAAAATCGTTTAAACTATGATTCTCAAATGAATTAAATCTAAAAGAATGCATTAAAAGAGCCATGAAATAGGTTATTAAAGTTACACCAATGGTATCTTTTGGTTCCTCTTCTTGTTTTCTTGTGAACCACCTATGCCCCTCTTACTCACATTTCATTGATTTAAGTGCACTTGTGCACACATAGTCCAGAATCCCTCTGGACGTATCTGGTTTCATCTAAAAACAGAGGTCATTGTTCACTGCCACGATATTGAGCGCTGAAACTAAACAGTATGTCTGTTGTCATGCCTCAGCTTCACATTATCTCTCCACTTATCAGGTGGGTTTTTATTAAGGAGGCTGACTTTGTGGGCAGTCCGGGTCGGTGCTGCTACCTCAACAGGTGGGTTGGGCTACAGAGTCTTTCTGGATCTCCAAACCTGTGACACAGACCTGCAGATGTGAGCAGTGGTCACAGCAAGGAGGAAGATGGTTTTTCTGACAACTAAAATGATGCAAAGGTCGGCACTTTTTGTGACGTTTGGAGGTTTGGTCACCTGTCTGATCACCACTTTTCTTCCTCTGTGGAAGACGATGAACTCTGACCTGAATGAGGTGGAGAACTGGTTCTCAGGACTGTGGCACATGTGTCTCTATACGGAGGAGGTGGGGATTCAGTGTAAGGCCTATGACACCCTCATGGGACTGCCATTGGACCTGCAGATCTCCAGGGTGCTCATGTTGGTGTCTGTAGGAACTGGAGGCTTGGCTCTGCTGGCTGCTTTTCCAGGACTGGAGGGGGTGGACATATGTGTCGGGCAGCCTGGCCTGAAGAGACAGCTCCTTATTCTGGGTGGGGTGCTGTCCTGGGTGTCAGGGCTCACCACTTTGGCTCCTGTCTCTATTGTGGCCTACACAACGGTGGTCGAGTTCTGGGACCAGGGTTTCCCTGATGTGATGCCTCGCTGGGAGTATGGAGAGGCCATGTTTTCAGGGTGGTTTGGAGGTTTGGCTCTGGTCACCGGAGGGACTCTGTTTTTTATATCTGTGTGCATGGAGGACTTCGATCAGAGACCACCGAGTGTGCCAAACAGTCCTCAGGTGAAGCACAGGAGCAAGCACTACCTGAAGACCGAGGTGTTATAGACCTCTTATTGTCTAATGTGGAGGCCCGTCAGCTTGTGAGTGAATAATGACCTGTGAAGTATTTGTATGATAAAGTCAAGAATAACATTTCTGACTTTAGTAACATTAAAGCAACAAGGTTTTTACTTTTTGCTTGTATTTCTTAGTCAAATTGTCACTGACGTATGAAATACCTTTCTGTGATGTCTTTTCTGTTTAATGGAGTCACTTCTGGTTTTTAAGTTTTACAAATTATGACAGACATTTAAAATAATAATAAGCTGCTGAGTTTTAAAGTAGAGTCTGTATACATTGTATGCCTCTATTTACTAGACATGAAAAATAAAAGCTTTCCTAGAGTAAGAGTGGGAAAAGAAAGACATTCATTAAAAATGATTATAATAAATTACTCTGATTTGTTGTTAAACTTGAGAAGCTTTGGTTTGTATATTTACTGCATTGAAATATGGACAAGTTATATCACTCATTAAAGTTTTTATTGTTCTCTAATGGGTTGAATGATAATTTTTTTTTTAATAGGAATGTGTAACTTTTCTTTACAGATATATAGTATATACACTTTAAAATGAACAGTATATATATATATATATATATATATACTGTTCATTTTAAAGTTAGTTTGAGTATAGTTTGGATACAAATGAAGAGTACCACAGCATCTTAAAAGCAAAGTTCTGTAGAGATCTTAAGAAGTATTCTAAATGAACTACAACACTTGAGACACATGTATGGGTCAGTATTACTTAGGGGACTAGTATTAAATTGTCCAACAGTGCTGGTGTATACCAGCCCTGAGCCCCGAGAGGGGATGTCTTTAATGCGAGTTGCATTCCAGTGCTGCAGCTTTTCCGTGTTAAATTTCTTTTTCAGGGAGGGACTTGGCACCTGCTGCTCCCCTTAGTCCTTAATAGACTGTCTGGAATTGGTATACTGCTGTACATTGTGATGATTAGAGCTAATTTTGTACGTCTCAACAAATCAAGGATTGATACAAAATAAAATACTGGGATCAGTGTACATCAAATCAAGCTGTAAGGAACAAGTGTAACATGCTCATGTGCTTAACTGACACTGTTAAGATCAAAACACCTACCTTTGTCGCAGCTTACATTCATATTTTGGTAGGCTATGATTTTATTTTAGGATTCATTGGCTCCTTTCGCTTCTTCTTAATCTGGATTTTTGGACGCTGCAGCTCTGTCTGGCCCCTGCAGAAGAGAGCCCCCTTGTAATTAAATTAAACTGAGTGATGTAAAGGCCCTCCCCTCTCGCTGGGAGAGCCTGATCAGTCATCTTGTCGTACATGTGCACACCGCCCTCCCCCGGCTCGGGGCTCAAACATGCTTTTAAATGTGCTCGAACACAAGCAGAGAGCAACACAAACATGGTGACGCTTGAGCACATGCCAGCACAGCGTGGAAAGTGTGGCAGTACAGCAGTGAATTCTTCTTCTCTGATAGGCTCCATTTCCATTTTGTCACATTCTGTACTGGTTTCCAATGCAGCATTCTGTGTCAGCGCTGTCATTCACTTTCTTAGGATTAACATGAGATTGAGATTATCAGGCGAATGACCTTGTTACAGCAGTTATTTACAAGGGAGGCACAGTTTTCTCCCATGGGGGCAGCATAAAGAATGGAAATATGTTTGGAGCTCATTTCCTTAAGGCTCAGTATCCCTTTTTAATCCTGCCCCACCCTGACTGAAACTAGGACTTACTGCACCAACTGCACTTTTCCTCCTTCTACCTCTGCTACAACCTGAAATAAGTTTAAAACACACATACTGTAAGAGCATTTTCAGTGTTTCAAACATGTTTATGTCTCATACTGTCTCCTCCTGGTCAGTATGAGTACGATATATTGTATTAGTACAAGAAATACCACACTGATAAGTTTGAACAAAAGCTGATCCTCCTGCTGCAGCACAGGCATGCAGCACAATGCATGCACAGCTAGCAGGCAGTGTGATAAGTGGGCAGTCGGGGCAGGCAGTATAGCGGGGAGGGCAGGCTTAACAAGCAAGTCAGGTCTTTAAGCATCTGAAGGCAAGGCTGAAAGAGTCTGAGCAGAAGAGGAGAGTGTGTGAGTGTGTGTTTGAGAAAGAGAGAGAAGAGAGGTGGATGGGAGGACGAGAGCAGAGAACGGTGAGATTCATGCTGTGTTAGCATCCCCTCAGCAACTCCATCAATACTGCATACAGCTGAGAAACTGGCCAAGGTCCTCCGTGCTGCGCTTGCAGACTCGGCCGGGGAGAGAGAGAGCAACTCCCACGACCGGTTGGCTCAGTCTGCTGCTGCTGCTGCTGCTGGGCAAGGGAAGGGGGGGCTCTGTGAGGGGCGCACACACACACACACACACACACACACACACACACACACACACACACACACACTTACTCTCTCAAACACATTCAATAGAGACTCTGCTGCATCAAGGGGCAGAAGAGCAGAGCAAAGGAGGGTTCAGAGGGACACACAGACTGGGAATACTCCAGTTGACAGGATTTGTTTGGAGACTCATGTGCTAATATGCTGCCGAGCTCCGCAGGGGAAGCTGAGCACCGGGGAGTTTGACAGGATCTCAGTGCACCTGCTCCATGCACACTGGTAAGATGGTTCATTTCTTTCTACAAGCAGGGTAATGTAGCTCTGTTTTATTGGCTCTCAGTGTGATGGGTTTATGTGCTGCTGTGTTTAGACTTACTTTGTCATGTGGATTTATCTGCATTGGTTTCTGTAAGGGCACACAGAGTTCTTGTATGGAAGTTGCTGTGTGGGTCCCTGGAGAACCATGAACTGTGCTGCAGTCTATAGAACTGAAACCACAACAGAGCCACAGTACTTTTTTTTAATACTGTATAAAAAAGACCAGACTGATCTACATAATTTATACAAAACTGTGAAAAGAACCACACTTTATCCATTTAACTTTTTGTGTTTTTTTTTGTGTGTGAATGTGTGCCTGCTTAGGAAATGCTCCATAACAGAATTGTTATACGGCAGCACAAACAGTTCTAGTTTTCCATGACATCATGGAGAGGTTATAGCTCGAAGCATCAGCAAAATGACCCGATGGAAGTCTGTAGCTTGAGTTCACTTAAAAGAAAGGATATAGAATTTTTTTTTTTTTACTTGAAAGTCTTTAATTGCTGTAATCAACAATGCTGAATAAAAATGGAATCTTTGTTTTCTAGAGCCATGTGGCCTCTATGTTTAATAACTCTGAAGATTAAAGCTTTTGTCTTTTAAATGCATTAAAAGCTTAAATTTTGGGGGCGCCGTTGGCTTAGAGGATAGTTATGCCCCCCATGAACAGAGGTTGTTGCCCTAGAAGCGGGCAGCCCGGGTTCAAATCCGACCTGCGGCTCCTTTCCCCGCATGTCATTCCCCACAAACTCTCTCCCTGATTTCTGACTCTATCAACTGTCCTGTCTCTAAAATTAAGGCATAAATAACCCAAAAATAGAGCTTTAAAAAAAGTTTAATTGAAAAACCATTTTATCAGCTTATACCTTTGTACCTTTAGTTTCATCCTTCTTTGTTCTCTTTTCATAAACACAATCTGACACTTAAGTGTTTCGGACCTTGTGGAACCTTTTTTTTAGGATCCAGATCTTATCTCTAGGGGGGTTAACAATGACTGTCATTATTTAAGAAGCAAACAATATCAACATTCATGCAAACCTTTTTCAGAAATGATGTGAGTGAGCCTGCTCACATTGTTTGATTGTGTCACCTCACAGAGCTTCTTAATGGGGATTGTGGTAAACTGTAATCCACTCTTTATTCTTTTATACTTAAGACACGTAGGTAAGGGAATAAATAGAAGTTAATCAAAAGCTTCTTGGCAATTTGGGAATTCTTTCAAACATGGCTTGAAACACTTCTCTATGTCTCCTTTTTTTTTTAAAAAGAAAAGGTTCAAAAAGATCAAGACCCTGAACAATTTCACCCAATTGACCTCTGAAGCTGAAGGTAAACACAATATAAAACCACTAATAGCCCGGTGAGAGAGGTTTTTTGCTCAACAGTTGGTTTACGCAATGAGGGGATGATTCCTCAGCTTATCTGGTTGTTTCACAAACCAGGAGAACTTGAGTGAAGGAGTGAAGGGTGAGTGCCGGTTAGATTGTTTTGAGCTCTTATCCATTATCAGTTGAGGATCAGCGGGCCCTAATCTTTAACTACAGGCCAACATACCTCCCAAACAAGTGTTTGAATATAACAGAGACCACTAGTTTGGACTGTAGGAGGTGGATGAGCCTTTAGACTCTCAGCAGCTCGTCTTTATTCAGGTGCTGCTAAGACTCTAGTGCCATGGAGAGTTGGAAAGTGGCCTGTTATTACCAGAGGGCTGATAAATGCCCATTGTTTTTTCTATATATGGACTTCACAGCATCTCTCTCCCTGCTGATGATATTTATTAGTGAGCATTGGGTTTGTAATTAACAGCGAGAAAGAGTTTCTCAGACTGATTTCCCTTTGTGTTGAGTGCCATTTTTAGTCTATTCATCATCAATAAATGACTGTTTGCTGTTGGAGAATATGTTTTCAGTCCCAGTTTTAAAATATGTTTGTGAATGTCCGAGCACAGAACATTCCTGTTTTTTTTTTCACTAACAGGCAGTTTACAGATCGGCCTCCTCACCCCCTACCAGGAGCTGCATTTGACTAATTCTCCCCTCCAACATTCCATTAACAGGTATTACATTTGTAGGCAAGTGAGTGAAACTGACAGCTTGTTTGCAGCAGGATTATTAGCACTGCTTGGGGACAGGCCCAACAGTGAGTGAGCGGGATCTGCGTCATATGTTGTGAGGACCAAATCTGCTTAACCTACTTTAGTTTTGCACAAAATATCTTGAGCTGGCTAGAACTCCTTGATGGCAGATCGTTGCGATCCAATATGTTGTTCATCAAAATTTCAGAGATGACAAATTATTAAAAGGGCAACATGCCTCCGTTCATGAAGTGATTTGACATGTTGTTGTCTGTATTGAGTCCTACAAACAACATCAAAGGCTCTGCTGGCACTTGAAAATGATTTGGCACAGATGTATAAAGCAGATTCAAAGGACAAATATGGGTTTTCCACCTGTAGGAGAGATTCAGTTTGGAACATCTGATGTGATACTAGACCAAAACATTTGTTTTTGACTTTCATTTATTTATCGATTGTATAGCTGCTTCCACTGAAATCATTTTCAAAGAATCAGCAGAGAAACTTTAGGACATCTATAGAAAAAAAGCAATACTCAGCTACAAGTGATAGACCTGAGGATTCAAAATCCTACTTCATTTAAAGTACAGAGGGATCATTAGCTAAACGGTCAGTCTCTACAGATTATGGTTCATATGACTGATAACTTTACATCAACACTTCACTGTCCAGGTTGGCCCAGCAACTTTTTCTTCTGTACACAGTCAGGGAGTTTAGTGCAGTGGTTCCCAGTGTGTCTGGCCCCCTCAAAAGATCCTAACTTAAGTTTTAGGGGTCCTAGGATGATCATTGAGAGAATAGAGCCCCAAAACATGAATGCTGCCAAGTCTGTGTTGTTGTTGTTGTTTTTTTGCACTATTCTGACTTTCAATGAAATGTTGAATCATTTGTCACTAATCGTGACACAAAAGTCTCAGCTACTGTTCAAATATTATTTGGGCTATATATTTTCTTTCATTGAAAAGAAGTGTAAAGGCCCAATACGTTTCAAGTAAGGAACAAGTATCTCAAACATATACTAAAGTTGAGGAACAAATATGACTAACTGTATATATAAGGTTTAAAAGCTGCAAAGAAAATCCCTTCCTAGTTTACAAACTGAATCTCAGCTGCAGAGTTGTGGTCAGAGGAGATCTTTCCATTTCTCATTTGTCCTCAGGAACTTTTTCTAAGCAGTGCTTCATTCAACACTGCACCTTTTTTTTTCTAAAGTTCAAGCACATTAGGATGTGCTCAGAATACCAAACAGTCCTTTTACTCGCACCTCCAAAGGATAATTTGGTCCTTGATGGATGTTGACTGATACACCTGCCATCCCCTCATCTGGTCAGATTCATTGCGGTCACTTCTCTGTGAGAAACTTACTAACAGTATGTGGGCTGAAATACCAGAGCGGGCAGAAATGTGAGGACAACGTGGCAACAATAAAACAAGCAGGATTTTGAAACTGGAGGGGCCCCTGTTTCCGTTTAAAGTGCAGTGTGACGTGAAAGTTAATGTGTCTGAGTGCTGTTAATATTTAACACCTTCCCATGCAATATGCATGAACAAAGGTAATTATGTGCGTGGAAATGTTCCTAATTAACACAACAGCTTCATTTTTTACAACAACTCACTTGTTATATAGACACAAACACACACACACACACACACACACACACACACACACACAGACACACACACACACACACACACACACACACACACACACACAGACACACACACACACACACACACACACACACAGAAACTAAATAGGCTTGATTTCCCTGGCAGTTATATCCTGACTCTTTTATTTACTTCAGAGCAACATCAGACCAGTTTTTATGTAACAAACAGTCAATGACAGTGATTGATTAGTAGGAGCATTATAAAAGTACGGACACAAATGAGGGCCAAATGTTTTGTCACTTTGACAGAGAAATTTGTAAGTGAAAAGTGTAACTTTAACAAATATCTCCTGAACAACAGCAAACAAGCCGTGGTATGAAAGAAAAACTCTCTTATTTACATACAACCACAATCACACTCATTTACACCACTGACACACACATTTGTCTGGTGTGCTTGTTTCTGTGTTTTGCTGATGTCATTCTCTCTGTTTCGTTCAGTTTATGTGGAAGAGCTGATGTGTGCGATGGCCAGGCTGGACCAGCAGGTTCTCATACGCACAGTTCTGTGTTATCGTTACCTCCCGACCAAACAGCCCAGCCCGAGGATCTGACCGCTCCTCTCCTCCCTCTCCCCCCTTCCTCCCTCGACCTGGGTGTGTATTGATCCCAGGCCCACCATGGGAGGATGCTTTTCTAAAACCAAACCAGGTAACCAACTCCTATCTCATTCTGGTGGGGCTCGGTTTCAAGGAAAACATTATACCCAAATTAACACAACATCTTATATTCTTATAAATTTACTGCCATATAAATATCTCTGCTCTTAAACTGGCTCTGCCTTCCCTGTCCTCTTTCAAACATTTATCTTCCCTCTATGAAAATAGGGGATAGGATGGGGGAGGTAAATACAGCCTAAATTGGCAGTGTTGAGCTAAGGCCCAAACAGGCTTCTGCAATCCCTGTCCTCTTTCCAATATCTCTCTACAGACTCTTCTTTCTGTTGGTATTATGGCTGATTAGAGGTGGCTGCTTCATTTTATTTCAAATTGTACTAAATTGGACAAAATATCGTTATTTAGTCCACTGTAGATGCATATTGTGCTTTAAATATTTCCAGCAGGAGTGTGGTTAAAATAATTTATTTACATGAAATACAGTGAAAATGAATGTTGACTCACTTTAGTTAATCTTGCTCTACTCTACTTGTTTCCATTAATAAATTAAAAGTCAACAAATGAAAATATCTATTCAGTGGTTTAACATTGGAACTAAAACGTTTCATAACATGGAAGTCTATGTAGTGACAGTAAACATGAGGTATAGGGAGTGTATTTTGGGTATAGGTAGTATAAAAGAAAAGAATGATTCCTATTGAAATACTATAAATAATTCACTGTTTCTATGGGGAAATTGTTGTTTTTGTAGAAAGTAGAAAATAAACACTTTTTCCCAACATATATTTACAGGACATCTTGTTCAGCTTGAATCCTTTCAAAGCTACAGCCTCCAAATCCTGTTATACATCACGACCAGCCTGCTCTGTGTGCAGGTTTTGTGTTATGTGTGGGAGGAATTTCAATGATTACTGTGGCATCTTTGGTCAAGAGGATTACTTACAGAGACACGAATGTAAAAATATGACACTATGTATCTGTATCCATTTTCAGTGCTCCATTGCAGTTTTACAAGTGACAATGACAGACTGAACACAACATGCCTTTCAGGTTTATTTAGAAACACAAGCTTACAGTCATCGATTCAATGCATCATGTGCAGGTGAAATAAGGAAGAAGAGTTGGTTGTTTACTGTCGGGCTAAAAATTATATTTAGTGTGTGAGTCACAGTCTTGACCTCTGTCTATTCCTGAACTATGTAAAACAATGCTGATCAAACTAAAAACTAAATACTGAAAGCTCATGAATTTAAACGATTATCTTCTAGGTTTCAGTGGCAATGCCCCTGTAAAAAAAAAGAAAAATTAATTGTACATGTTCCACCAGGCTCTGCTATTGCTTGCAAGAAAACAGTCATTAGTTAAACATATCAAGTAATGTTTGACAATTAGGGAAAATGAAGCTTCTTAATAAGTGTAAAACTTCAGGCTGTATAGAAAAACTGGAAGTAACCAACATTAGGTCTTTGAAGTAAGGTTTTGAAGCCTTAGGTCCTGCATAATGGTTGACACCATCTTGTTTTTATGTAGGCAGAAGTCAGATGTCGACCATAGAGATACCAGAGGGTGGATTAAGAGAGGAGTGCGCTGTAAGGAAATGCTTAGTTATCAAAGATCTGCCCATTTTCAGCCTATGCTAAAGGCTATTTGACTAGCTGGCTAATAAGCTAGCCAGTGACAGTTTCCAAGGGGATTGGGTCTCTTTTTGTGGTGGTACCTGGTTGGACTTGTTTATGTATTACACGACAAAGCCAAGAGAGCTTGTGGATCGTAGCACTCACTTCACCACATTTCTATTAAGAGTAGCCAGGATACTCGGAAGAACCTGTTATATCACCGCTAACACATCTCAGCAAGGAAATGCCCCCCCAAAAAAGCCTTCTCTCACACAGTGAGTATAATATTTATATAAACCCCAAACAATCTGACAAACCAGGTATAGTGAGTGCAGACAGCAAAACATGCTGGTTAGTGTTACAATATTAACAATTGATTCCAAAACCAAGAGAGTTGGAGCACATCTTTCTTTATGTGTATTTGGTTACAATAAACTGATCAGACATCTATATTATTTGTCATATATTTGCATTTAATCATCTTAAAAGGCAGACACTTGTCTGTCACTCAAAACAGAAAAAGTGAGCAAACACACGCACTTCACTTATTCAGGTGCTGAGTTGTAAGAACCCACTGGATATGATGCACAAAAACTAGCAACACTGTGGCTCCTAAAGATATACACCTATTTATTTGCTATATGCATTACCCAATGTTTGAAAAACATTGTGGTTTTTTATTGCATGTCACTCAAAACAACTACACACCTAACTGCTGAAATATTTTAAGATATTTAGGATATTAACTAAAGAGACCAAGAGTATTTTTTGTAACAAGCTATAGACATGTTAAATTTTGCTGTGAAGTTGTGGCCATCAGCAAGATGACACATTCTACTGGTGTTTGCATTTTTGGGGGGGAATTTAAGGGACATTTGCCACATTAGGGCAATACCAAGCAATGTGTTCATTCATCCCCCTCTACATCAAAGTACTCTGGAGATTAAATCATGTTCTGGCTCAAGTTTTCATCTAAATAATAGATTGCTCAATGGTTATCAAAATAATCCTTTATTTTAAAAAAAGTTTTACACCCAATGAAAATATAGCAGTGTTTCCTCTACCATTATATTAGGGGGGCGGCCCGCTCCCCCAATGGCACCCCCCGCCCCCCTTGAAGGTCAAGTTAATAATTTTTTAGATTTATTTTTGGGCTTTTTGTGCCTTTATCATAGAGAAAGGGTAGTGGATAGAGTCGGAAATCAGGGAAAGAAGTAATTTAAGGATAACTTTCCGATAGAACAGGACAGCTGTCATTAAAAGTAACGCATGAACACCAAGATTCCTTAAAGTGTTTGTGTCGGCATCTGTCTGCCCGCACCCCCCATCCCCCCCAAAGCAGTAAACCTAGGGGAAACACTGTATAGTAAAGTTAGATGTTATATATGTTAAACAAGTTATACAAAGAGAAACGCGAAAGGATCTAAAATAAGGAGAGCTTGTTGAAATAAAACCCTGCCCACTTTATTGCATCAAAATGTGAAAATACAGGACGGTTAGAAATACTGTAAAATAACACAGATGGATCTGAACACCCTGCGCTCACTTACAACTCAACAAATGTTATGGTAAGATTACGTCCGGGATAGCCTAGCGGTTAGGTCGCGTGCCTCATGTACAGAGGATATAGTCCTCGTTGCAGCAGCCGTGAGTTCAGATCTGACCTCGGACCTTTGCCCTATGTCATCCCTCACTCTCTCCTCCCAACATTTTTTGTCCCTCTTTAGCTGTCCTATCCAATAAAGGAATGGACAAAAACTAACTTGAAAAAAATGTAATGGTAAGATTAAAACAATCTAAAGCGCAAATAAAAGCCTTTTAGGAACAGCAGATAACTTTAAGTATGGATCAAATGATTTAGTGGAAGCATCTCTTCAGCTGTGCAAAGCTTTCTCTTACATTTCTACTGCAATTGCACTCACTATTATGATTTTCCATTGATTTTAATTAAGGCTTGCTCAGCAGGAGAAAATTCCAGCCAGATTACTGTGTAAGAACCGGATGATCAGCACATTTTTCCAGCCGAACAGATAAAGCCTGCTGCAGTGAAATAAAGGAGTTACACAACCATTTCTTAATGTTCAGAAATATATACCAAACAATGACGCATCACATTAGAAACTAAGTGTCTCACTAAATACAGAAAGAAACACTCCACTCTGTTCTGTTTTCAAGAGGAAAGCAGCAACAACTTGAAAACAGATTTGAGTTATACTGAAATGTTCTTCTTGGCATGGAGGGGAAAGGGTGAGTAATTTCTGAAAAGTAACAACATGTTGAGCTGTGTGTGGATATTTCATTCCACATATCTCTGGTAAAACTGGTATGAGTATCACAAGTTGTACGGCCTGCTTGGCTGTACTCTGCATGGGAACGTTTGGGGATTGACTTGCATGATTTCCTGCTGTTTAGAAAACTATGTTTTCACATGAAACGCTGAACACCTGAATGATACCTGTGATTATGCAATACGCTACACTTAACAAAAGGGAAAGAAAAGACCCAACACATTTTCCCACCTGCTACCGGCTTTCAGTTGTAAGATGTCAGACTTCATTTCAGACTTTTCTAAGGAAAACGTGTCTGTGTTGTGCAGTTGAAGTTAAAGTGGAACTCTCACTCCTGGAAAAAGAAAAAGAGGTGGATGGACTCTCGCCTAATGGCAAAGCGAGTCCCTTCGCTGACTGCAGACCTAACGGGGCCCTGGGACACGGCTCTGATGAGGACTCCACCGCGCTCCCCCTCTACCACAAACCACGAGACTATGTGGAGGTCTCCGTCTGTCACGTTAAAGATCTGGAAAACGGACAGTAAGACAACTTTTACTACTCTGAAAACACGTTGGACGAGCAAAAATAAACATACAGTGAAACAAGCCGAACATTTGAGATGGTAAAAAACGAAATACTTTTATAATCGAACAGCCTAAACCGAGAGTAGCTCAAGTTCATGAGCCAACAGCATATAGGCCTTGCTAGCTTTAGCAAACTTGTGCTAACAAATGTAAAAAATGCAATTGATTTCTATGTAAACGTATGATACTGTAGCAGAAAATACCCTGACGGTATGTGTGATATCTGCAGACATCATTAATAAGATGCAGACTTTTCATTTACAGTTTCCTGACTTAATGCAGGTAACAACTTCTTCACGCTATAACTTAGCTCACCTGTGAGTTAACAGCCTCGTCTCCATTAGAACTTCAACTTCTGCGGACAAACATACACTGGAGCCCCCTGTTGGCACTGTGTTGTAATTACATCCAACAGTCACTTAAACAGTAGGCCTATTGGATTAAGCAAGACTTTTATATTGCTTGACTTTTGATTTGAGAAAGGAAGAATCCATCAAAGGTAAGCCTTGCTGTAATGTTTAATGTTAGGAGGGACCCCATGTACAGAGGCTAAAGTCCTCGATAGTGGATGGCCAGGGTTCGAATCCAACCTGTGGCTTCTTTACCACGCCATTCCCCACTCTCTCTCTCTCTTATCGATTTCTCACTCTGTCCACTGCCACATCTCTAATAAACCCCCCTAAATATTTCTTTAGAAAAGGAGGGCTCTATTCATCATATTTACTCCACCATTTGCATGTGACGTCAGTCACGCTCAAGGTTGGAAGTGAAATATTGTTTCCATAGTAACAGGTTGCACAGTCTGTGGTTGCAAGTCATAAGCCTTTAAAGTTGGGAAACTAACAAATCATTATAATTTCACTGCTTCCAAAATGGTCAGAAAATAAAGCAGATGGATGGAGAAAATTCTTGGGGGACACGTATTCATAGGAACAATGTACCATAGTTGATAATCCATTAGCTAGCATTTGACAACAGCTACTATTAGCATTCAAACACTCTCTAGCTAACTAATATTCGTGTAGGTCCAGTGCGTGTTCCTTAGTGGTTTTTAAGAATGTGTCAAAGCTTGTTGATAATATTTTGGCTCTATCAAGCTAGTAAGTAAATAGAATTGGCAAGGAAGTGTTCAAATGCCAACTTAAGCTCTTGTCTAAATGTAGGATAGCTAACTTTTTTAGCCATGATTTGATGAACCATGAGGATGGCCCTCTGGATGTATGTTATTATTATAGTGTTTTTCTTTAAACTGTTCCTTGAGTTTATGTGGCTCATTGTTGCTATCAGCATGTAGCTTCGACAGATAGATTCAGCATCTACAATAGACTACAGAAGATAACTTTGTGTTTGTAGGCCTTTTGTACTTTTGTTTTCAATTGTTTTTTCAAATGTTTTTCTTCCAGTTATGTTTTTTTTTTTCATGTCAGTCAGTATTGTCTAATATGATTTAATAAAGAAATAGCAAGGAATGCCTACAAAAGTCTTTATTGTTTTTTGTTTGGACAGGATGCGTGAGGTTGACTTGGGAAGTGGCAAAGCTTTGTTGATCAAAGAACATGGAGAGTTTGCAGCCATGGGCCACAAGTGTCCACACTACGGAGCACCTCTTGTCAAAGGTCAGTAATGTATGTTTTCAATTACTATTTTAACTTTGTAATTACATGTATATATAAAATCATGAACTTTCATTTTCCGTCCATCCAGGTGTGTTGTCAAAAGGCCACGTGCGCTGTCCCTGGCATGGTGCATGCTTTAACATTGCAACAGGAGACATAGAGGACTTCCCTGGACTGGACAGCCTGCCTACCTTCCAGGTGACCTTCCCTGCTGGTGCTGTCTCTTAACACATTCCCTGCCTTATCATGTCTCTAAGCACCATCAAAAAGTGTACACATCGCTCATGTCTGTTTGCTCCAGGTCAGAGTTGAAAAGGACAAGGTGATCATTCGCGCAAACAAGCAGGTAAAAAGAAAATAATTCGGGGAATTTATGCAGGAGAATAAACAGAGCATCGGATTGATCTGAGATTTTATTTAATAAACAAATGTTTACAGGCTCTTCAGTTGCAGAAAAGGTCAAAGCCCATGGCCAGATGCTCAGCAGTCATTAACTCCAACACAGGTTTCAGCCATGTTCTCATCATTGGCTCAGGTCAGTAAGTGTCATGTCACTGTCATTTTCTTTATTTGACATGCTTTGAATTACACGGATCCAGTTGTTTTTGACTCTCTAGCAGTATATTTCTTTACTTTCACTATTATTATTCCTCTGTTATGGTGACTGTTCCTGCAGGTCCAGCAGGTCTGGTGTGTGCAGAGACACTGAGGCAAGAGGGCTTCACAGATCGCATCGTCATGTGCACGATGGACAGACATCCTCCATATGACAGGCCTAAACTGAGTAAGGTTTGTACACAGACCCAGACCACATAAATCTAAGAAAGAACCGTCTTTGCCAAAAAAGTTACATAAACAGACTGCAGAGGTGCTGCTTCGGTCAGTGCTGCTAGAACAGGAGCTCTTTGGGAAACAGCTGCACCTCTCTGCAACAAAGATTTGAAGAAAGAGAAAGTAAACAATCATTACTGAGTGTAAGATTTGACATTGACCACATTATAGGGGATGGTTTGGAAAGATTGCTTCGACATCTAGAGATTTTAGGGTTGTTGTTTTTTTTAGATTCTGTTTTTATTGATAGATTAAGCTCTAACTTTCTTATGCTCAGTCCTTAGAGAGCACAGCAGAGCAACTGAGACTGCGCTCCATGAGCTTCTTACAGGACCATGACATAGAGCTGCTCACAGAGAAAGAGGTGAGATGTCCTGCCTTCAGATTCTGATGTGATTACATAACAGATAATGATAGATCTACTTATGAATGGGATATTTCTGAAAATCCAGATTGTAACACTGATTGATGTTTGCTTCAGGCAGTTGCAATAGATGTGAAAACTCGATCCGTGACCTTTGAAGATGGCTTGAGAATGGAGTACAGGAAACTTTTTATTGCTACGGGAAGCAAGTAAGGGCAACCTTTAGTGCTCATGGAAATCAAACACGTCACATTCTAAATCATTTTATTGATTTGTTTTTTTATTGCTTCAATGTCCTCCCATAAAAGACCAAAAGCAATAACCTACAAAGGCAAGGACGTCAGGAATGTGTTCCACCTCAGGACGCCCGAGGATGCAAACAGCATAGCGCAGCTGGCCAACAACAAGAACGCTGTGATTATTGGAACATCCTTTGTTGGTATGAGAAATGTGTGACACCATTTTCACATTTGTGAGTGATAAAACATGTGAAAAAAATGACATAATATTTTAAGAATTGGAGCTGCTTCAGTTTACCTTTGTATCTGTTCTAAAGATTCTTAAATCGAATCATCTAAGTGGGGAAATTCAAGTGTTGCAGCGGTAAAAAGAGTATGCATATGAGTGCAAACAAAATAAGAATAGATGGGAATACATTAAAAAATACAATGTATGTACAACTATTAACTATTAAGTAAAGTAAACCATACACCCATTCACTGCCAAACAAAAAACGATACAGGACATTCAGACATGTTGTGCAGTAAAAGTCAAGTTAAAGTGACCTGTTATGAGATAAGGTGGTAAAATTAAGAAATAAATATAAAAATAAACATCTAGCTAGTAATATGACATGAATACCAGTTTTTAACTTGATATAGTGTGTATGGAATGAGTCAAGAGAGTCGGTGATGGCTGAAAGAGATGCTGTTTGTTGAAAAGGTACTTTTATTAGTTATTTTTTAACAATTGGTCCTAATCTAAAGGTGCAAAGAGGAAGATAAAAGCTTTTAACTTTATTCCATCACTTAGAGGTAATTCGTTGCTCTAAGTTGTTTAAATACAGACCTGGTTTCTGTGAATGTCACAACTGATAATGCACCATTTCCAATCCAATCAAACCATTCAGTGAGCTTTCATTTATCCTGGTTGAGTCTTTATTTCTGTCCTGCTGTATCATTGTGTACTGGCTTGATTATATATAAACTATGCTGTTTCTTTGTTGTGTTTGAAGGCATGGAGGTGGTTGCAGCTCTAACTGACAAAGCCCACTCAGTCTCTGTCATCGGCATGGAGACTGTCCCCTTCAAAAAAGCCCTCGGGGAGAAATTAGGGAAATCAATAATGAAGGTAGAGACACACATATACACACACACACATACATGCACAATGACCATAAAGCACAACTTCTAGAAAGCTGCCATTTTTTTCCAGGCCAATACCACAGTTACCACAAAATAGATATTTGCAGGCACAACCATGCAGATGTTTTCTCATGCTTACTGGGTTTGGGTGTGTGGTGTGTGATTTTGTCTCTGCAGCTGTTTGAGGCAAACAGGGTGAAGTTCTACATGCTGAACGAAGTGTCAGAGATGATTGGTCATCATGGACAGGTATTCAGAAAGTGAGAGAAACAGCATGACATGATGCTCAGAATCACTACAGTCCCTTGTTTTCATGATAAAGATGAGTACAGCTGTCGATCAAAAAGATAGGAACTTTTTTTAAGATTTTGTCATCTTCAGTGTTCCTGAAAAATTGTTTTACAAAAGTACGCAAAGTGATCATTGATCATTATTAATTCCAAACCCAGTGAGATCACATAGTTTTACACAACTTTGTGAACATATTTTACCATACAGGCGTGTCTTTTTAAATTAATTGCTACTTAAAAGTGTGACTGTATTATTAAATGTGTGTTTCATTACTGCACCACTATAATGTGACTAACAGATGCACATTTTTTATGCCTTAGATTTTTGAGGCACATATGGGTCATTTACTTCATACTCAGAGTTTAGATAAAGAAAAGTGTTTCGACACTCACATAATAGTGGAAGCTGAAATGTTTACATGTCCTAAAATAAGGTGTGATTTACTAAGTTTGATTTTGTGACCTCCATTGTCCAACACAAACCCAGTCACTGAACTCTCTCATGTGTAATGACACAAAGAGCTCATACTTAAATATTACTCTAAGAGTAATATCCATTTTGCATTAATTTGTAGATGATACCAAATGAAATGTCACAGCAGTAAATGAATAATCATGGTTATCCAGTAACTTGTTTGAATGGTGACTTTTTCCTGTGTCTCAGCTGAAAGAGGTGGCGTTGAAGAGTGGAAAAGTCCTGCGGGCAGATGTTTGTGTCATTTGTGCAGGTGATGTGGATTTCGATGAATTCTTGTGTGTGTATCTGTAATGACATGATATCAAAGCAAATGATCCAACTCCCCGTAGCTGTCCTTTGAAATGTTACACTTTCTCTCATGTCTCCTCTCCTGCAGGAAGTGTTCCAGCAACAGGCTTCGTGAAGCAGAGCGGCATCCACATGGACTCCAGGGGCTTCATCACTGTCAACAAGGTAAACATCCTGAAGCCTGAGTGAAAGTATTACGTCCACTGTTTCTTATTAAGTCGTGTCAAAATGTCACCAGATGATGCAGACAAATGCTGAAGGGGTGTTTGCTGGAGGAGATGTGGTGATTTTTCCTTTTCCGCCACGGAACAACAAGAAGGTGAACATCCCTCACTGGCAGATGGCCCATGTACACGGTGAGTGTGTTACAGCTCGGTCCTGAATGCATATCTTAGGCTGTTTTTACTTTACTGTGTTAATGTTAATGTTTAATTGTTACTGACAGGAAGAGTGGCAGCTCTCAGCATGATGGGCAGAGCCGCCGAGATCAAAACTGTGCCTTACTTCTGGTCCGCCATGTTTGGGAAGACCATACGCTATGCAGGTATGAACAGGCCTCCCACATGTCTATGATGTAAAAGACATTTTTAGTTGCACATGACATTTCAAATAAGAGAAACATGCAACTGTAGAGAGACATCAGAGGTAGTCTAAACAACACTGCCACCTAGCTGTAAAACTAGAAATAAAGACCAATAAGTCTTGAGATTGAGACAGATGTGGATTTTTTTCATGACAATTCTGCATTTTTAAAAAATCTTTTTGCAAAGGTTATGGTGAGGGATTTGATGATGTCATTATTCAAGGAGATCTGGATGAACTGAGATTTGTGGCGTTTTATACCAGGTATGTTTTTTTGTATTGATCCTCAGTTTATTTTCTCTACAATCT
This sequence comes from Labrus mixtus, assembly GCF_963584025.1. Taxonomy (NCBI): domain Eukaryota; kingdom Metazoa; phylum Chordata; class Actinopteri; order Labriformes; family Labridae; genus Labrus; species Labrus mixtus. The sequence goes on along the minus strand of NC_083616.1, from coordinate 15,521,602 downwards.
TAATTAAAAATCAAGAAAATGCAAAGTTGATGTCTGTTGGGTTTTTTCCTCAATATATGTTTTGGTTTTAAACAGAGATTTGTTGTCAAGTTCATTCTAGTTTTTCAATGTTCTCCTTCTGGTCCATCCATAGGAGTGAGGAGGTGGTTGCTGTGGCCAGCATGAACTATGATCCCATTGTATCCCGAGTAGCAGAGGTCTTAGGATCGGGAAAGACGATTAAGAAACGAGATGTGGAGTAAGTATGATCTAAATCTGGTCACGGTTACAATAGCTTTAGGTTTTCTCAGGTTCTAATGTGAAGAAAAACATGACAAATGACACTGAGACTTTGACGGAGAACACATCGAGTCATGAAGCTTGTGACTTTAATCACATGGAAAGTATTACACAAGGCTTATTGAGAAACTTCACATCAGAATTTTTCATGAACTCAATATCAGTTGATATTTTTTTATATTTTATACTGTGAAACATCGTTTCATATGTTTAATCATTTCCCAATAATTCCATTCAAAAGACATAATACATTGTTTATAAGACACTGTAATGTAAGCAGATATTACAAATAGTTTGAGCCTCTTGAAGCACACACAACAGGTGTTCAAACAGGTAATGGATCATAAATAAGGATAGCACAGTTACATGGCTTTGATCACAATAACTGATATTAGATAACATATTTACATGCTAAATTAAATAATGTTTAATAAAGAGAAAGTATGTTAACATACTGCTTATGACTGCATCATATTTTTTTCAAAACTGATTCTAGTCTGATAAGAAGTTATCCACTTGTTTTTATAGTGAAGATGAAATAACAAATAAAGTCCTTTCTTGGAATTTTTAACAAATGTTCATCTCTTTTTCTTTATCTTTAAAATGTGTTATTGGAACCAAACTGAATGATCTATATATAAAATCAGAATCAACATGCTGTTGTCATGTTGCTCTACTTGTGTTAGTTTATAGCGTACACATTTCTGTCTGTTTTGCTCTGATTTCTCAGTATCGCTCATGTCTCTTGTGTCTTTCGTTTTTTAAAAATGCAAACTTAAAATTTCCAGGATGTTAGCACGGCTTGGCAAGTACGTACAAATATGACCTTTCTCTATTGTTCCTTTCACTCATATTCCATGTTTGCAGAATGTTGTCACTGTAATGAACGTGTAGATGTGTGTGTGTGTGTGTCTCACTGCTGCTCTTTGGGTTTGCAGGACTGGAGACATTTCCTGGTTGATTGACAAAGGGTCTTAATGACTTTACCTCTGAAGGTCACAAGGACAGACCTAAAGTCCACTTAGATATGGACACTAAGCAGCTATCACAGGTCTGGACACACACACACACACACTCACACTGTCACTGGAGAACAGGACTTCTGGAGACACACTTCCCCGAGGACAACACTGAAACCTGCTTTGTTCTTTAGAGACACTTTAAGGTGACAGATAGAGCCATACACGGTCTGAATACACTGCATCACTGTGTTGGCAGGTCTTTTATGACATTTAAATACAAGCAATACTGGATTCAAGATGTATCTACCTGTACACTTTGTTAATAAGAAGCCAAGAATGGGCATGGCAATTTCCTTTTATACAAATAACAAATAACATTGTATATAGCTGTAATCCTGAATGCACTGTAACAAGAATAAGAGAATACACTTTTCTAAGCTTCTATAACAGGTTTGGTTAAATGCTCACATACAGGCCTTGAATCTGCATGCAATAATTGACAATGAGTTTAATCAAATAAGCCCCTTGAAAAGAGAGTTTTGATTCTAGAAATGCATCAGCACACAAATCTGAAACCTGCTAACAACAAACTGCATAATGACTTGAAGCAGAACCCTGAATGCAGCTTTGATTGGCCTACTAACACACACACACACACACACACACACACACACACACTAAGCTTTAATTTGTTATACAGTAAATGAGAGTTTCTAGGATTACAACCTTACCTCTTTGTAATGGCTGCCTTTCTTGTAGATGGCACAAATTGAAGTATAATTGTGTTTTGATCACATACTAGTGCTTGCTCAATAGATTCATGTTTTTTTTTCTTCCTAACAGGTAACCCCTTTAATGATTTAGATGATTCTTATAGGAGCTTCAGGACATTTGGCATAGCTGGAATATTCTTTGTTACTAACTCAGGGAACTGAGCTTTATGGTTTGGGTTTTTTTTCCAACTAGAAATGAGTTTTTTGCTTGAATCTTTGCTCCCCGACACATTCATATTTGTTCACAACTGCTTGTAATGGCTGTAGAGCTGATGATTGATTACATCCTGAAATGCTGCTGATGATCCCAAAATGCTTGACAAAGTCTTTTAAAAAAGAGAAGCCTGGGGGCGGCATTTTTTTTTTTTTAAACTAAACTTTGGAATAAAAGTCTTCAAACACGGCTACTAACGTTTTTACGTATTTTATTCTCCACAGACCTAACCCCCCCCCCCCCTCCCTTTATTTACGTGAGCATATTTGAACATCCAGGAGTCATGCCAATAATTTACAAGTCATAGGAAATGTTTAATAAGATTCAAGGATGTAAAAGAGCACAGCGTGCAGCTTCATAACATGTTTCTTTCTTTGAGGCTTTAATGGCAAAAAAAAAAAGATTTCTAGAAAAGCCAGGTAAGTCAAACTTTCTTATAAGAACAATTTTTGGAAGATGTCGACAGAATATGTTAAGTCACACACAATTTAAAAATAAATGAAGCATCTCTTTTCTAAGCATCTTACACACACACCACACAAACTGATCGTGTTCAGGCCGTAGAGGTTGTGTACATTATTTGTCTACGTACAAACATTGGAGTGAAGGCAGTGAATGGTGGTGTAGTCTTAAAAGTAGTTTTTCATGTAGGTACTGTAAACATGAGTAGGCTCAGTGACGACTGGAAGATACATATCAGTGCTGTAAATAGACATTATTGCTCACCAGTTAAAATTCACTGTTGTATTTAAAGTATTTCAGTCACATAATGGACTGTGGTTCATGTAAATATGACCACTAGTCATTGTTCATATTTAAAAACAACAGTAGATTAGAGAATATTTGGAGGCAGGAGACAGCTTAAAGCTCTTATTTATATAAAACAATATGTGATGAAAAGTCTGACTGTAATGCCCGGGAAGTTTTCAGAGCATCAGCTGTTGTAGTATTGCTATATATAGGGCCTTCTCTTATATTGCACACACAACATGACTTCAGGACGGTGCGATGAGATTTGAGGAACAAGACGACAACAAGAACAGGCTTCATCCTAGAAGAAACACTTGCTGGCCACAAGTTCCTTTTGGAGATTAAGAAAAAATCCTTTTGCAAACACTAATGTGTACGTTTGACATAACTGTGCTATAAAAATTCACATTCTGAGTTTTTTGTCAAACGACTACAATCACAGTTTCTCCTGTACTGACGTATAAAAGCCCTTTTGAGATTTTGAATATTGAAACTCTTGAGATGAGAAATGTTGGCAGTGAACTCTGCAGCATTAGAGGTAACACCTGCTAACTCAAAGGATAAACATCACATTATTTGGTGGATGCTCATCTCTTCAAAATTCCACCTGAAACCACAATAAGTAGCAAATGTTACATAATGTGGCATTCAAGCTTCCCTTCACACAGAGCTTGCGGCAAGATGCAGACACACATCTTGAAACAGTCTCCAGTTTACCCAGGGGTCAGAGGTCATATTCTGCTGCGCACTGCTGGAGGTACCATTCATACAGTTTCCCCTGTGGAGGAAAAATTAACTGTGTGAGATGTGTCCAAAATCACAAATGAACAGCTGAGCAACAAATGAGCAACTTCTATATTAAAGGGATGTAACAATACCTTAAAAATCGATACAAATATGGACAATATAAATCGATTAAACCAAAAATATATTATATAATAACATTGCAAAAGACAGATGAATGACAAAATAGCACAACTAACATGATGCAGCACAAAGCACAGCGAGCTCGAGACACCAGGAACATAATAAAATATGCTGGGAAGCAGATTGGAAACTTCCCTCACCCAAACGAGGGCAAGACACATTGAAATGACTACATGTATTGTTACTGAAATGATTATGTCTGATGATTAACGCATTAGAGCAAGCTGTAATGACCCAACTTTTGAAAAAAAAGATGTAAATTTCTATTAGGCGATCAAAAGACGGTTGTTCAGTGTCTTCCAAAAGCTTTCTGTGCTTCAATGTCGGACACACAGACTGTACCAGTGTATTTAAACAGATTATCATTATGTGTGCTATAGATGTATTTACTGTAAAGATGTATTTATCTGATTTGGGATTTGTTCTCAAATCTACAAAGACTCTTAAGGCTCAGGTAAGAAAAGATAAAAAAAACGTTTGTTAATACGTGCCCAATATTTACAGTCTTTGGGATTGCAAACTGTGCACATGGATAAGCAATCTGTGTACACTTTGCTATTTTTTGCAAACTGTGCACTCAGTTAACAAGTCCTACGGGACAGTTTACAAAATCACGCCCACAAATTGCAATCCATTGTCACTGATAATAAGCGGTGCACAGATTTACAACTGGCTTCTTATTTTGTCTTACCCGAGCCTTCAGGAGCTCAGTGAAAGTATTTTGTTTATGTTAAATAAATTTTTCCAAAAGGTCTTTCGTAAGACGTTATCATATACATTTTTTATTAGAAAAAAATATGAATTGGTTTGTTAGTAACTATAATAAGAATAGTTCAAAAGTCTTACATACAAATCAAGAATAAAAAAGTATATATTGTGTTTTTTTCACTGGCAGAGAATTAAATGAAAATAATCTAATTTTTTCATAACCTGACATCAATTTAATTTATTTATAAAACTTATAAAATCAGAGAAAATCTGGATTAAATGGTATCGTAAACTCAGTGTCATGATACGTATCATATGGTGAGATCAGTGTAGCGTTACATCCCTAATATTAGACATGGCATAGTAGAATAAATTCTAACCTTCTTTGTTTTGACGATGTCCTGGATATATTCATTGTACTCTGCCATCAACTTCTTCTCCTTCTTCGTCAGAGTCTTATTCCCCCGGCTGAGAATGAAGAGCATCACAACAATGTTCACTCAGCATTTCAAGAATCATTATCTGTGTATTTGTGAGTGTGTGTCTGTGTGATCTACAGCTTGAGACATTTGTCTAAGAGGCAAAGATGTATATCATTTAAGATCAGTATTTAATGTTAAGTAACCTGCTTTAATAAGCTGGTCCTGAACCAAATGGCCATCACAAGTTGTGCTTCAATTTATATATTTGTCATTGATTCACCTGAGGATGATTCCCTCAATTAATCGATGGTTCAGAATTTTATTCAGAGTTCACATCTCTAATATCCTACAGTTATTTCATTAAATGGCTTATTTATTTGATCAACAGTTTAAAAACATATTCAGTGAACTGTGGGGGGTGGGGGGTGGGGGGACAGATCATCTTCACAACCAACAAGCAAAGCAAATCTATGTTTGGTGTTTCAATAACACAGTTTTGTGTATGTTTGTACTTTAACACTCACCCTGCAAAGTACTTTGCTAGGAACAGCAGAAGGTAGCAAAAAGCTCCAAAGATGAGGACAAACACAACTTGTCCATCTTCTGGTATCCAGTCCCATAAAAACATCACTATTCCCTGAGAGATACATGTTGAATAGACACACAGAGACCCTGGTTCACAATGAAATGAAATGACATTCTACTGTGATGTTATCTGTAAGATGTAAAAAAAAATATATATATATTGCCAGTGTGACTCACTGTGAAGATGGAAACCGTCCGAGCCGGCCCTTCACCAAGCAGCTCATCCAGCTGCTCTTTGGAGATGGTGTTCACAATGAAGCTGAGGATGAAGAGGGTAGGGAGGACAATGCCCAGTGCCCCACAGAGGAACGAGTGAAGACGGACGCTTTTGTTGTGCGTCGCGTCAGCCCTGCATGCGCACAAAAGAAATCTGGTTTTAATATCACATTTTCTGCAGAGAGTAATATCTGTCGACTCTTATCTCCGGCTTTGCAGGAGGCATCTTGCATCAGGGTTAATTAGCTTTAGTTGTAGCCTGAACACAGTGAAACACGGCGTGCTGTATGTCGAGAGTCAAACCTGTCTTTCTCAATTCTGCTGCTGATTGTGGAACAGATAAGGTCACAGTCTTTCTCCAGCTGATCCAAAGTCTTCTGAACAGCCTGGTTTATGGTCTTCTCGATGGTCTGACACACTCCATCGATCTGGTTCACACAGCGGCTTGGCTGGAAAACACATAGGAAAAAGTGATCCTGCAAATGATTGATTTTTTTTTACTTTATTTTTTCTATAAAGGAAGCATTCAATATATAATCACAAAACCATATTAAACCTTCAAATACCAGGGGAGAGACTGTCAGTGTACTTTTATTTTATGGTGTATCTTTGTGTTGAGATCCTTCTGGTTTTCTGGACTAAAGGATAAAGTTTGGTCACAACGCCAAAGGGTTTAAACTGATCACAGAAAAACGCTGGTGTCTTTCATTCTGAATCCAAACCCTTCATACAGTTTTCTACAACATGAAGGAGAGTTTCTGTTTTTCTCATCATTTGTTTTCCAAGGACCGATTTGTTATTTTATTGAAGTTGTAAAGGACTGAATGAAAAGAAAAGAACAACAACAACAGCATCCTCTTTGGAATAATTGTTCGAACATGTTCAGATGTGTATCTCAAAAAGGAAAGGTCTGGAAGCTTTGACAACAAATGCTGCTTCTAACTCTAATCCTGAGGGTGTTTTGACTGATGCTTTGGTCACTCTGCAGGAAGTTAAGCTGCACTCGCTCAACAAGAATAAATTGGACTTCTGCAGGAATGCACAAATCTACCATCAGTGGTGGAGCTTTGTGGTTGTAGATCACAAGATGGTGCAGCAATAATTCAAGACTGGAGCTGAAAATGTAAAAGGTGGCTGATCCGGGGCCATGGTTTACAACCCCTGCCCCCCCCCCACCCCAGAGTAGATAAATCTCTCATTCATCTTGTTGCAAAATTAATCATGCTGTTCCAGCCATCAAGAGCCACCAGGAAACCTGGAACGGAGAATTTACATTCAAAAGCAATCAATGGCAGTTCAACCCCAAAGGAAGCAGAGAGCTTTAAATCCTGACCTGAGATCAGACCCGGTCTGACGTCTAAAAGAGGAAAGAAAAGAAAAGAAAAAAAAAAGGCTCCTGTCTTGTGAGGGATACTTATTAAAGGGATACTTCACCCGTTGAAACATGAATCTGTATTGACATTGGGTCATATATGTAGTAGAAATGTGAAATACATTTTGATGTTGGTGCCTTCTTGGCCGTGAAAAGGCAGAAAGTGTCTTTGTGGCTCATGTGGATGAAAGACACCAAATCCCAGAATGCACAGCACCGCAGGCCACTCCCACTAAGGTCAGGTTTACAGACATGTTTACTTCAACACATAAGGCCATTTCCTCAACTGATTCCGAGATTTCTTCCAGATGGAATTGGTATTTTGGAAATTCCTGGCAGAAAACAGACTGTATGTCTGTGTCCATAGGCAAACAGTGAGAGCACCAACACTACCAGTCCGCCCCAGTTCGAGCCGGCCCGGGCTCCTCGCCCTCACCACCACCGACAGGCAGGCCTTATGTCTCGGCTGCTGAGCTGGCAGCGGCCGGCGGCGTCCAGCAATATAGCAATATAGCAATATAGCAATATAGCGGCGAGACGGTTGCTGCCGACAGGCTGGTTTTGTTTCTCAGCTGCTGCGGCCAGCGGCGGCCCTGGCGGCCCTGGAGGCCAGCGGTGGCCCCGGCCTGTTAGCATAGCTTCCAAGCAATATGGCAGACGTTAAGTTTCGATTCTGGAAGTGAGTTCCCACCCACTGATCTGTGATTTGTCTGTAGCTTCAGTGGTCGAAAATATGAGGAACTAGCGATGTAGTTTCACCTTGCTAACCACAACAGCTTCCAGTGACACAAAATGACGATTTTTGCGTCACTGGAAACTCCTTGTAGGACTTAGAAATACAAAGATTTCCCATCTCAGGGGAAAATGAGGGCGGGATGTACGACCATTCAAAAATACGACCAGGTTTCTAATGATACAAAGCTTAATGCAAATGGGTGAAGTATCCCTTTAATGTATTTGTGTAAATATCGAAACTCGATATTGGATCTGTATATGTGGATATGTATGAATAAGTTAAGGGATGAGGATCATTTCACGGATGTATATGTAAGTCATATGGGAAATACAAAAGGAAGGATTGGATTCTCAGTCCAATTACAAGCGTTCCAATCACATCTGGAGTGAGGCCACATGCATAAACTTGAAGTGTATTGCTCTAAAAGCTTTAAAGAAGGAGACGTGTGTTTCTCTACTTAGTCATATGGGGGAAGGCTCTTGCTTGTAAGGAATAAAAGTCAAGTAAGTACCGGTAAGTGAAACAAGTGCATCCTGGTATTTGATACTTTCTTTTCTTGACAGACGCCGATGACAAACTAGACAATCTCAAAATGTTAACTATCAATCACAGAAACATTAAGCAAACAAACAGTCTTACCTTCTGTGGGTTGGGTATGTATATAGTAGGCATATCAAAACCACATTTGTTAAGACCTGGACGGCGACACAGTTCCTGGACTATCTGCATCATTACCCTCTGTGAAAAAAAAAACAAGGACATTTTATTGAGGTTTACTTAGATTTTTACAAGATCAAATCCATTTGTTTTAAAAAAGACACATGATCATTGGACCAACCTGCCTGTCCGTTTCCTTCCCGGCTTCATCTGCCTTGCTGAGATAGAACAGCAGTTTGTCTCCACATTTCTCACTCAGCTGCTCCACGATGTTGAGTGTGCGCTTGCAGAGCGCCTGACCCATCGGGTCGAAGAACACAAACACCAAATCAGACTGTTCACCTGCACCAAAAAGAATAAAAAAGAGACATCCATTAGAGAGACAAAAATTGCTTTAGAGTAGAAAGTGACACTTACAGATGCAAAGACATACCCAGCCAAGTGATGGCGCTGTTGACATTAAAAGGGTAGACCATGTCCCCGTCCACCAAACCCGGCGTGTCCACAAATGTAACCAGACTGAACTTCTTCTGTTTGGAGGTGGAGATCTCAGCAGACAGATAGTCTGTAACACCTGGAATAAACACATAAACAGTGCGTGTGTGCAGGTGCTTCCCTCGGGATAAACTCATAATAGAACACTGATGATGAAATAAAAGCTGAGTCCCTGCAGGAAGCTGTCACCTCTAATGACTGTATTACTGTGTGCTACTGGAAGCCGCAGTGCGGTCAATACTTGAACCCCTGAGGGAGGACGGTGACACTAAAGATCAAGAACACTTTCAACTGTTCTCGACTTTAACGCTTGCGTTTTTCCGTTAGTGTGCATTTTTGTATTTTAAATCGCAAAATGTACTGAATGATCCGAGATAAGATCATGTACTTCATCGTCGTACTACGTAGATGCACTAACACATGGGAGAACGTCTGTCAGTAGGCCACACCCTAACTGACAAAATGTCCAATCAAAAGCGTAAAAACATTAATAGCTAATGTGTTTTTTTCACAGTTCACTCTGCGCTGATCTGTTGTCATGGTTACACACACAACAGCTCTTCAACTGGCAGCTTTAGCGTGGGGCGTGGGACATAAAGCTAGCCAGTGAAGAACGACTGTGAGGCAACGCACTGTGAGGTTACGATACACCAAAGCAAGCCACATACAAGTCCCCCTGAAACCCTGAGTCTGAGCACCAGAACAGGATCACTATTCAGACAAACACCAACTATGAACAGAATAAACCCCACCCACATCCACCAACACACAACCTCATCTTTGCTCCACATCCCCCACACATACATACAGGCCCGGGATGAGACTGAGGCTGTTTCATAGGAGGAGGCAGGTGTTAACAGGCAGCACAAATCACATCATTGTACTGCAGAGAGCAAAGCTGCTGCTGCTGGAGCACATTAGCATTCCCTTATGTTTTTCTTACATCAGCATGGACACATCATCAACGCATATGCTTCTTTCAACACCTCCTAGAAGTATATTCCAATTGTCTTGCAATATTTAGATATTACTTTGTGCAAAAGGTGATAGGAAGGCTGTTGCTTTCATGCATCAAACATTAGATGGAGAAATCCTTTCATTCGCTCTCTAGAAGGCTGCTAATCTTTACTTTCCCTCTTCAGAATCATTCAATCAAAATATACACATGCATGCATCTTAACACAACCAATGAAAGAAATACAACACATGCCAGGCTTTTTTTTTTTTTTTAAAGTGAAGGGAAGAGAGCGATGCTTGCCATGCGTGCTAAGTTCCTCAAGTGGCTGTAACTGAGAAGGCTACACTGGAGATCTCATACACGAGGAAAAGGGCAAAGGCTGCCATAATGCTGCATTGACCAAGACTAAAAAAAGAACGTGTTGGACAAACAGTTCAGACAAGACACAATGCACATTTAACTTAAGTGCAAGGGCGGAGAAAACAACCACACAACATTTCACTTGTGAGGTACTCTTAAAACTCTCACGCAGCCTGACCTCATGACAACAGGTTGCAAAGTTTAAGACAAAAATACAGAGTTACACGTCCTTCATGCTAAGCCTGGAATGACATTAAAAAGTACTTCCATGCACATCCCGAAAGAGAACAAACTGTAAAAGCAGCCGCTACTCCCACATAAATGTAAACGCTGCTTTTTTGATGAGTCATCCTCAGCTGCTGTGACAGGTGAACAATTTCCTGATAGAGTGGATTTTCAGAGGCAGAGATGAGCTTCAGATAAGAAGATTTCCAGCTGTAGATGGGTGATGTTGTGCAAGTGTCAGGCCTGCGGTGTAGAGCTGCTGCTGCTCCTGCTGCTCCTGCTGCTCCTGCTGCTGCTGCGGTCGGGGCTGAGGCGTCTCTAACGGCTGTGACATTTCTCAGCAGCTCCTCCTGACTCCACTGCACTGCTGTCGATGGGGCGTGTGACTCACAAGCCATACCGCGAGCGCTCCCAGTCCGCACCCAGTGAACCCTCGCTCTCCACACTTAAACTGTCCACACACACACACACACACACACACACACACACACACACACACACACACACACACACACACACACACACACACACACACACACACACACACACACACACACACACACACACACACACACACACACACACACACACACACACACACACACACACACACACACACACACACACACACACACACACACACACACACACACACACACACACACACACACACACACACACACACACACACACACACACACACACACACACACACACACACACACACACACACACACACACACACACACACACACACACACACACACACACACACACACACACACACACACACACAGCTCCCCTCCCCCTCAGACAGAAGGCACACCCAGACTCTTCCTCACGACCACCTCAACATCCAGAAGCTTCAGATCACTGCTGCTGCTGCACAGCGAGCTGAGAGCGATAGTCTGGGCACAATGTGCTGTAATCATGTCACTCTTTCTTCCATGTGAGAGGAATCTCAACAGGGGATCACATCTCAGAAACTACTTGCACAGATGTATCAGGAGGGGAGCAGGATTCTGAATTAAAAAGGTAAAAACTTGACACGTCAAAGAATGACTCAGCGTTGAGTCATCAGAGTGAAACCTTAAATCACGAGAGACATGGGATAAGCAATAACATAAATAAATAGTCATAAGAAAGCACATGTTGGAGGACATGTTTTAATGCTCCTACGTGAGGAGTTTTGTATTTGTTTTGAAACAGATAACTCCTGATGCTTCTGAATATTCATGTGACAAGATCCATATTTCTATGCTTTTATCATTAATGCCTAAAACCACTTCCATGGGGGATGGAGTCAGACTAATTGATCCTTTTTGGACACAGCAAACATTTACAGAGGGTGATATGAAATCACAAGACAACTTCTACATTCACAGAACAAAACCAGCAAAGAAACAAGAGAAACCACTCCGTCCACATGGGGGGGGGGGGGGGGGGGGGGGGGGGGGGCAAAGTCGGCACAAACTGAAGGTTTCTCACAGTGACTTTAAATTGAGCTTACTTTATGTGAAAAGCAACGACACTCAAGCTTTTTGTAGTAGCTGGGTCGCCTGTGTAACCCACACACATCAGGGCTTTTCATCTTACTTAGTAACCAGGCCATACAGGAAAATAACCAGGGGTCTTTGGACAATGCACAACACTTGGCACGTGGCAGCATATAGGTCCAACACTTACAGTATAATGTTAAGAGATACCAGCTCCATCTGGAGAAATGAGTCCTGTCATGTGCACCCCATAAATACTTTGGTTTGTTACTTGTTGTGGCTGGCAAACTGAATACACTGTGATACAATCTTGTGTCTTTTGGGCCTTAAAGAGACATTTTAAACCTTTTTATTAGCTTAAAGTTGACTAATGTGAGATTGCTGTGAACTGACAGCACACCATTCCAAAATGAGGCCACACTCAGCAAATGGCAGGTGCCCATATAGCACATATATGTGCCCATATAGCACAGAGAACATATATAGGACCTACAGTATGAACCGTGCTCTTGGTTCAGACCCTACATTCTGTGGTTTGGCTGACTCTCAGGCAGCACATGTAATCATTATTAATCAAGTCACATTGAATTTGTTTGTATATTAAAATATGATTTCCATATTCTTACCGCCTACTCCGTGTAAACACATGAAACTATCACCAAATACGTACTGGATAAGCTGCAGACAGTGTTAGGGTCTTATGACTGAGGTGATAAATTAATGTTGTGAACACTTAACCTCATTTGCAACTATCTCAAATGAAACATCATGCTTCATAATGATGCTTAACAGATCACAAGCCTCCATAATGTATTCTTTGACCAGATGGGGGCAGCAAACATCAAGCTGAAAAAATAACCCTTTAAAGTTCTTTTTTTTAACATATTAAAGATGATTTAACAACAAAAAGAGCAAAAAAAAAAGAAAGGCTGAAAGGAGGTTTTCTTTTATCGCCCCAAAAAATGTCAGCTTTTAAATCCAGGGCTTAAAAAATACTTGTTACATTTTTTGATGCATTTCCTTAAACTATGTTAAACTGATTTGTATAGTATCCAGTCATCATTGTAGTTTGATTCTGAATATGATAAACTAACATGAATGAAAGTGTGGATTCAGTTATAAGTGTCGAACAATAAACTGCAGAGAGAGAGAGAGAGAGAGATAGAGAGAGAGAGAGAAAAGAGAGAAACAGATAGAATGAAGGGGATCCAGCTCCAAGAGGGACCCTGCAGTGATGCAGTGATGCAGCGTACGGTGACAGGACACTGACAGGACGTTGAGTAAAGCACAGGTAGCTGGTGGTGAGCCTGGAGAGAGCTGGTGTGCAGCATGGAGCTTTCCACAGTGTCCCTCTGAGAGCTGGAGTTGTTTCTCTCATTCTCTCTCTCTATCCCTCTTAATTTCTCTCTGGATACTATATGAATCATTATTTAAAGTAGAAGACGGTGCATCCATTACATTGGTGATCATTTGTTTGATGTGTTTAAAGAGAGTAAGTGAGAAAAACACTGAAATCCAGTCATAATACCTCCAAACATCCAAACAGCTCCTCTCATGAACAGCAGACAGCTGTATGAGAAAGAGAAGAGATCCCAGCACTGTATACATACAGCAAATGGCTGTCACTGTATACGGTTTATTTGGAAGCTTGATATGGGGGTTTACTGCGGCGCTGATCTTAACAACACAGCAGAGGAGAAAACAAGCTGGTTTCAGTATTCAAGGCAAATCCACATAAAGCGGCTACTAATCGAGAATGAGTTTTAGCATAGGACTAGCATGCACTTTAAAAAGACAGTGCACGTTTCTGATGCTGAAACATGAAGAAAAGACTCACCTTTAAACTCAAGGAGCGGCCGAAAGTGAGGGTAGAGATGTAGCGTTGCATTTCCCTGTGAAAGAGTGACAAAACAAAGACAGTCACATGGTGAGATAAATGTTTATGTGCAGTTAGTCTAAGTTACAGCAGAGTATGCTTTCCTTTCTCAATACTTTGCACTCAAGCTCAGTGCACGTTCTTAAAGATTCTTCTGTATGTAGGAGATAATCCTTCCGCTCTGCAGTCTTTTACCACAAATATATGATTCAACTTCATCACCTCCAGCCACAGCAGGAGATGAACACAGAGGCAGAGGATGAGAGGAGATGGAGAAGTAGGTGCCTCCATTGTGTGTGTGTGTGTGTGTGTGTGTGTGTGTGTGTGTGTGTGTGTGTGTGTGTGTGTGTGTGTGTGTGTGTGTGTGTGTGTGTGTGTGTTTCTATTCAAAGCCTCTTACTGGAGCAGCCTACAGAAAGACAAATCACCACTGACTGCATAAAGGCTGACATCGCACATATCGGACTACAACTTCACGACAGTCAAAAACACAATATATGAAATGTACATTTCATTAATTGAAGCATGCAAAATGAAGCTGCTTGTTGTGTTTTCATGCATAAGTTGGTCGATCTGTGTAAAAGCTTTTAATAACGTTGTACATTAAGTCTGTCATTATAAGTGATGGTTGCTCTTCTTACCGTCAGTGATTCTCTTTTACGCCCACTTGTGATGAACGTGAAGCCCTGAGTTTCGATGGCGACGCCAGCTTTCTGTATGTGCTCTTCAACATACCTGAAACCACAGCAATCCACATCAAAGACAGCTGCAGCAACCATTTGTTCCTTTCATCTTGTATTCACAGTGCAAGAGTACAAATTGACATCTTCATATTGCTGATTTTGTCCGACTGTCTTCTTTATTTTTCATTTACATCGAAAAGGGAAGCTTCAATACATGAACACAGCAATCTGTCATTTATCACAGCGTGTCAATTGGTTTAACATCTATTAAACTAAAAAATGTTTAATCACTTTAAAAAGACCAGTTTATTAATAAGAGGACTTGTTGAAGAGTGATTTGAACTCTGAACAAACAGACTTTCTTGTCCTCTCCAATCTCTCAGATCTCAGAACTAAACTAAAGTATTCACACACTGATGGTAGTGATCGCTATGTAGTATCATCCATCAGAAGTAACTAATCCCATTCATACACCGCCACCGAAGCAGCGTTAAGTGTTTTGCCCAAGGACACATCGGACATGTTGCCCAGCTGGGGATTGAACCCTCGACCTTCCAGTTGAGAGTCGATGACTCTACCAACTGAGCCACAAGCGCCCAGGCGGTTTTCATTCTCATGCAAATCTTGATTATAGTAAAACTCAACACTAGAGCGTCTTCTCAGAGAAGATTCTAAATATTTCCCTTTAACTGAGTGCTGCAATATCAAAAAAAACTTAATTAAAATAAATAAAACTTAAGCTACTTATTTAAACGGTTAAACAGCATCACGGTTTATTAAATGACAGCAAATCCCTCAATGACTCGAGTGTGGCATTTAATTCCTAAAGACCACAGATCCCATCAAAAGAGAAATGTTTTACCAGTTAATGAAGGAGCTCTTCCCTGCAGAATGGTTACCCATTATCATCACTATTATCTTCTTTCTGGGAGGCAGGAGACACACTCCCAGGCTGCTGGCAATCTTCACCAGGCCTGAAAACACACAAAAACATGAAGACACAATAAGCAGGGCGTGGAGAAGTTAAAGTTGCATCATCACAATGCAATGTGTTACATCAACTATATAGAAATACGAAAAGAGAACTACTGGGTGCTCATCTATACATCTTTGTAGACAGCAAAGTAACTGTTGACTATTTTGTTTTACTGCAGTTATTCTTCAAGTAAAAACGGTGAAAATACATAAACACATGTACAGCTTCAAATACAAATTATGGCTTCCTTCGCCATAAATCATTTTATATGAATAAATGGTAATACAGCAATAGTTTTGACATAACCCATATTTGAAGACATCACCTTGATCTCTGTGAAGTAGCATTTTTTGTCCCTTTATGGACATTTAATCAACATTATATCTAAAAAGGTATGTAATAATGATGAGAAGCATTTAGAAAAATGCCCATTTACCCGAGATGTTTTTTTGCTTTTTTTTTCCTTCTACAGTGATCCCTGAACTTGTAAGAAATCCTGGATAAGGTTTAGAGATGCTATACCAGAGTGATATCCTGAAAATCTAACAGCTGTACAATGAAACCAGTTTGCTGAATGGTTCTTTTCAGAGTTGTAAGGCAGCCCACACTGGCATCTGAATAATTCTTACTTTTTAGTTTGCGCCTCTTAATTCTTTCCAGAAAACTTCCTGAAATGAAGTTTTATATTACCCGTTAAGAGTGTCAGTCAAAGGTGAAACTGTAGCTCAAAATCATACAAACCCGTTTCTTTCTCTTTTGTTGGTTAACCATGACAAGGGCTGCAACAAATGTTTATTGTCATAACTCATAATGGAATGATCATGTGTTTCTTTTATTGATCCGGTGTTTTGGGGGGATATTTTGGATCATTATTTCTACAAGCCCAAGGGGACACCCTTAAATGTCCCTCTTGTCTACAACCTCAATATATTCAGTAAAGTGACATAGGGGAGTAAAGAAACAAAAATACATTTTGTCACATATCCAAAACGAACTTATAATTAGCTTAATACTTGACAAAAAAAAAGTGGTTTGACGATCAACTGTATAATGCAGCTACTGTAACAATATTAGTGTAAAAGTTAGACAGGACACCTCCTCATTGACTCTGAGCTCTGTGACGCTCAGTGATCGAGTGAACCTCTCAGTATAAAAGACGTGTTGTTGTACACCCCTCCAATATTTATCTTCCAGCACACAAAAGAGACATGTTGTTGGTTCAGTCCTAGCCCCTCTGGGCTCGACAGTTTGCCATACAACATGTTGCAGGGGTGTTATCTGACAGAGTTAAGGCGCTGCCCTGCTGCAGGCTGCAGGCTGCAGAAAAGCCTCAGTTATCAATGTCATCATGTGATGATTGACACTGACCGACAGCTGCTGCAGACCACCAACAAGTCCCCACCTCATACCTACAGGATTTCACTTTTAACACCATCTCAAACTTCAGAGTCCAACTGATCCACAAAGTTATATAACAGCACAACTAGGCTTGCTTGTTTCTGCTGCACGGTCTTGAAACTAACTTGAAAGGTTGGCTCGTTTTTCTTAACCTGGTTGTTGAATATTTACCGTTTTCGCTGTCGACATACAGACTGTGGCATTCTTTCAGGATCCTTTCCCCCGGCGTAGTGATCGCAGACTCCAGGGGGTTTGCCACAGACCGAGGCTTTCTGCCCGACATTATGACCACCAGCCACCAAGCCGCCTCTCAGCGGGTCCCCATGAACCTCCGGGGGGAAGAGTTTCAGTGTCGCACATCGGGCTCCTGTGCGGATGAAGCGCCCTCCAGCGGTCAAACCCTGACATCACACTACAGCAACAGACTAAACATGAACAGTGGAGTCTCATGATATTCTATTAAAGAGGACATATTATATATAAATGAAACATCTGTGCTGTGCTTTGGTCAAAATATAACATGAATCAAGCCTCAGAGGAGGTTTGTGACCCTGTATAAACCAGCTCTCTCAAAACGCTCTGTTTTGGTGTGTGTGTCTCTTTAAATGCAAACGAGTCCATGGGTAGAGATACCAGGGGAGGGGATGTTTTTTGTTTTGTTTTTGTTTTTTACCAGAATCCCACTGTGACGTCACAAGGTGAAAACTGGGCACTTTTCTCTGTTTTGTCTAACTTATGCGGACCACAAACTAAGGACTGGATGGGTTTATTTCACATTTTGTGGGTCGGTAGACACTCAGGTTACCCACAGTTCAAAGTCACTGTAAAAGTGGATTCATAATATTCATAGTATCTCCCCTTTAATTTCTCTGAATTGTTTTATGAGACAATCCAAAACAAGTTGTTTGTAAATTTATTATTACAGATTGCAAATCCGTGAACAGTGGGAACGAAGTTGCAAAGGGCTTTTTCTTTTTTCTTACCTGAGCCTTTCTTGTGCTAGGTACGTTTGAATATCTGAACCATAGACTGCTTTTGATTGTTCTTGTCAATGCAGCTCTGATTGAAATACATAGACTGGAAAGATTTAAGGGAGATACAATGCTAATTCAAAGTTTAATTCAAATTTTCGAATTATGGTTCGTTTGGAGAAGGGAAGTGGATGATGTCGGTTTTGAAAAATAATGAGACCGTTCAAATTGGAGAAACGTGGATGCTAACTGCTAGTGTGGCAGATATCTGAATATATATATATATATATATATATAATGAAGACAAGGAGAAGGTTGAAGAAAAAGACTTAATGAACAAACTGCATTCAAGAGCGTAACTTTGCACCTTGAGTTAAAAGTAGGTTGTGTTTTTTCATGTACGTGCCTAACACTGGCTAACTTTAGCCACCCTTTAGCTAGCAGGGAGTGGGTAGTAGATGTTTTGTTGTTTAATTTAAGATATGACGGCCTTATCAACCAGCACATTGAATTCAAACTAACATCTACAGTCGCTTATGCTTAAAATTTCAGCATTGTATAAATCAATTGGTGTTTCTGTGTGCTGAAGAATTTGATTTGTTCAGGATATATAGCACATTATTGATGGTGCTTGATTTGTTCCTGTGTATCCAACATGGTAGTTAACAAGATAACATGCATTACAATTCTTTACTCTGGATAATGAAACAGCATTTTCTGTAGAATTATTTGTTATTGCGTCATAAATCCTTAGCTCCTGCTGTTCATAATCCATCCAGCCCCTATAGCTCCCTTAATCGTAAACAGTCATTAACTCCCTGCTGCCCCCGCTGGCCTGGACAAGCACAGCGAGAGTAACAGCATTGTGGCGAGGCGCTGCTCAGACGTATAGGGTGTCCCAGGTGTGAGCTTTCGTTTGGATTACCAACGGGGCAAATGCCATGTAACCCCACACCAGCAATGACTAAACTGATGAAAATTCAAAACTGTGCTTCCTACGCATAGATTAATTTCCTACCTCAACAATAAAATGAGTCCTAAGTATATTTTTAAAACCCATGTGTTTTTCAATTTTCTCTTTATTTTTATTTTTCAATTAAAGGTGCACTATGGAGTTTTGGTGGTGAAATCTGAAAGTTGTGAAACAATTTCATGCTATATTTTCTGAACTGAATACACAAACTTTACTTAAAGAAAAAAAATGGTCCCTGGAACACTATTTAGAGCTTAAAAGCTACCAGGAGAGTTACGGTCTCTCACACACCCCCACCACCACCACCATTTCCTCTCGCGTATCATTTTATCTTCAAACTTACAGGGACCAAATTTTCCTCTGAGCACAGTTTATCTATAGAGTTATGAACATATACCACAGAATCTGTACACTTCTCCAACATTCAAATGTCTCTACCAAAACTACATAGTGCACCTTTAAGTATGCCAAGCTATCATGGGCATAATCGCAAATGAAGTTTTTATTTTAGAAGTATCCATACCAATCCCTAGCAGTCACATCACTCCAAAGCATTGTGCTATAAATGATTTATTAGATATTTGACTTGAACGTGGTTATTAAGTTGATTTGATTGTACAGCAGTAGGAGTTATTGTTTATTTCCTCTGCAAGAAAAAGAATAAGAAAGCAATGTAACATTGGAGAGAAGTAGGCAGCTACCTCAGTCCTGTGGTGAAGTATGTGAGTTGACGGATTTCCTCACATTTCACTACTGCCTTTACATTATGTTCAACATCAAATTAAGAAATTAATATCATTGCTATTTTGGTCCCAGCCAACTTTTAACATCAAAGCTTGTATTTTTGGAATTTAGAGTCAGAACCACGAAAGAGGGATTAACTCAAGCAATCCTCCGATTACAGAGAAAAGCTAAACCCAAATCCTAATTGTTTATTGTTCTTTATACACAACTTTGGAAAACTGTTGTTTATTTGCGTCATGAAAATGACAAGTGCCCAGTGCACCTGAAAATAACTGCTCTACAAGACAGCCATCGACCGGCTCATCTGCACAGCTGCTTTGATTAGTTTAGTTTTTGAATTCTTTACTTGTGCAGAAGAAAAACTAGAAAAGTAAAACTGAGATATACATTAACAAATAAAATGTGATAAAAGATGAAAACTTGTGGGAGTCTGTAAAAAGAACCTACCTAACATGGAAATTTAAAGCATCCATAAAGTCTTGCCATAAATTTACAAGCACATTTTATTTGGGCAGTCTCCAAAAGAATAAACAGAAATAGAGATTATGGACATTTGAATAAAATGATTAAACGTATTCTCTTGTAGAAGTAGATTTGAGACATGAAACACTTAAGCTTCAGTTCCACAAACATCCCTTCAAAATGAAGCCTTTTCTTCTTCTATGGAGAACATGATAACCACCTGTTGCTTTAGCTCATCGTGTACCTGAACACAACTGTGCACACAAAGAGCGTTCCATTTCTGACAATTATCTGACTGTTATTGAGTACGGTAGCTCAAACAAGTTTTTGTAATATATTACATTTAAAAGGATTTTATTTGGCAGAGGGCTTCTAGCTTTGAATCACATGTGTTTTCAAACAGCCCAAAACAGCGTCACATGAGTGTTTCTTTTGTCTGCTGTCTGCAGAGCTGCATCGTGTTCAGTCTGAGGATGACATCATCACTTCACACTGTCTGCTGCTTACAAAGCTGATCGGGAACTTTTCATGATAAAGAAATTACATGTTCAACTTCTATGCATAAGGAGGATTTTCACTTTGAGACTCAAATTCCCAGTGTTTGCAAATTCTCAGAGGCTGATGCAGGATTAAAAGTTTATGGCAGTAAAATTCTCAACTCGTGCAGAGCAGCATGCCTTTGAAAAGCCTCACAGAGCTTACGGGCTGGTATTGTCAGCTATTTACTAGAACTGTTGTGTAAAATTTCTAAAAAGAAAAAGTTATGCCACTGACCTAAATTGATTCAACTCGTGTTGTTAGCATTGATGTGGCTCATTTTATGAAGGTCCACAGACTTAATGTGAAGTTTGGAAAGCAATTTAGAGAGACGTACATTTCAAAATATGAACAGACTTGTAAGAATCATTAATCTAACAGTGTCATCTTTTATGCTCGGCTTCATGATCGGCTGTTAACATGATGATCTTGAATGAAGAAGTGAGACCCTTTCTCCAAGTGACACTGTGAGATTACTTTCCAATACATAAAAAGGGGATTGTAGGCAAACAAATTATTGAAAATTGTTACACAAAATACAGTCCACTCCTGTTAGTGAGCACTGAGAAATAAAAGGGGCAATATTATTTTGTGATTTTGACTCAGCATTCCTTTCATTAGGCCACCCGGGGGCTAGGAATGTGTTTGAGAAGTTAATGAGTCAGACCCTCCCGCCTCTCCTGAGATCATATGCTGCACCTGACAACAGGGACCATTATGTAAGTGCTGAGACTGAACATCCATTATCCGTGATTCTTTCACACTTGTTTTTTAGGGCAGCATCCAAAATGAAAATCAACAATGGAACTAGGGAGTCAGAGAAAACGGTGAGTTGCAATCGACCCACTGAGCTCATTTACTAAGCATTTAGCACCTGAGCAGGCTTAGATTCAAATGTATGCTTTCCACGTGATTAATTTTTGAACTGAAGCCAATATGCTATGAATATGAGTATTTGTTCACACATGCATTATTATTTGATTTCTGCGACGGCCTGCAACAAGACCATGTCAGGGGAGCTGTGTGAGGTTTGGCCTGTAAACAGAGTTTTGCTCAACAAGTGTTTTGGTTTCTTTAGTCTTATTTTTCTTCTACTTATTGGACGATGATGCTTTGCTTAAATTAAAGTATCCATGCCACAAGTCGAAGTGAAGAAGAGAGAGGTCAATATTATCAAATATGGTCTTAGAATATGAACGGGCAACTACTATATCTACTACTATTGAATGAGGAACTCTCTGTGATGAAAGGGGTTATGCATTGTAATAATATATATATATATTAAAACACAATAACTGTATAAATATAAACTTTGTATATTAGTCATTCATCTGCCTATAGATCATTTTAATGCCATTACTTACAGCAAGTTTCCAGGTTTTGTGAATTTAATGTGACAGTCATTTTTATTTGGTTATAATTAGATTATCATAATGTGTAATTAATGATCGGCACATTATTAAAAGCTTTACAAAACATTAGCAGTTGACTTATTAATCAAACTAAAGCAAATGATTAGAACCTATAAACCTCCGACTTTTCTACAAACCCCTTCAAACCAAAATATTCAGACAGACTTTTGTTTGCTGCATGTTCACATCACTTCAATTCCTGCTCTTGTGAACTTTGACACATATCGGGGGGGTCCTAACTCACACAAATTGTTTCATTCAGTTTTCACTTTGCTGAAGGTCCCATGAAATCTTGATTCATAATCTTTTTTTTGTACTGTTTGGACCTTTCACTGGCCTTTTCTGAGCGTAATTGAGATTTGGTAAAAGATATTAAGACAGTATTGCTGCTGCTTGTTGAAAGTTTATCTCTCAGCAGTCAGTTTCCTTAACCTTCTCCGCAGCTGTTTGTGAAGCCTTGGTATTTAATCTACACAGCACTACATGGCGATTCATTCAAAAATGTTCAGTCTTCTGACCTTCTGCGCAACACCATGTGCCCGGATGGCTGTAGTCAGGGGCGTAGCACACAATTCAGAATCCTGTACCTATACAGTGTGTATGGGCCCCTCCTCACGCCCACTTCTATTCACATCCATGCTCACATGAGGGCTTCTTATACCCCCCTTTACCAACCCTTATTCTGATGCCCCTGGCTCTAGTACGTCCCCCTTCTTTTCATTCAGAGAACAACCGAGGCGAATCTCGCAATTTGATTCAGATCTGATGCCATGAAATCATGATATGCACAGTCCAGCCGATTCTCTCCACCACGCGGTCACTTTATGACAACAGATCAATTGTATCATCCTCAGGATAAACTCGGCCTCTCGTCAGATTCAAGTTTCCACTTGAGCACAAACTCTTTACATGAAGGAAAGACCCGTCTCTGTGCACAAACTTTATTGGACCATACTCTGAGCAAAACAACCGCTTCAAAATGCCTAAAGAATTTATCGACGAGTATCAACCTCTGCTTATTAAAGGAATCAAAGATACTAAGCAACCAACGGTATGTAGCTTCAGATGAAACAAGATGGAGTGCAGCTGTTTGTTTTGGTGTTATGTGTTTTATGTCAAATTCTCTTTGTGTATCTCTTTATCTGTTTTTTATTGCAGCTTCCACACAGATCTCTTCTTCTGGCTGTATGTGCTGCTTGTATAGGGGGAACCTTTCAGTATGGATACAATGTATCCATCATCAATGCACCTACAATGGTAATAACTTTTCTAAGGGACGGTCCAAATGTCTCCACAATATCTTCAACCTCATGTATTCATATTGAACACTGTATGAAGAATAGTCTGTAGTAACTGTACATGAATTATGATGATCACTAACATACACTGATCCGCTTCATAGTGATGGCTGGTGATGAAGATTTTTCATCAGGGATCCCTCGTCTTTATTTTTCATGTTGTTTTTCTTTTCTTTTTCTCCAGTTCGTTCATAATTTCATCAACCAAACGTGGAGCGATCGTTACCAATCTGACATAACCGACCATGTTCTCACTCTGCTCTGGTCTGCTATTGTGTCTATATTCACAGTAGGAGGACTTATTGGAGTAACGATCGGTGGGACGATGTCTATGATGCTCGGGAGGTATTGATCAGAAAAGACATGCCTGTTTTTGTATTCTCCTTTATTGTGTTTCAGTAATTAAGTTACACTCTGTCTTTTATTCAGAAAAGGGGCCCTGTTGGCTAATAATATATTTGCAATATTTGCTGCTTTGCTAATGGGTCTGAGTTACCCTACTGGATACTTTGAATTACTCATTGCTGGACGTCTTTTCTGTGGAATAAACGCAGGTACGTTATTATTGTTAATACATTTTATTTAAATGTTTCTATTTCGAACATGTAAAAAAAAGTAATCGTTCAAGTACAATGACAAAAAAAAAGTGATATTAACAAACAATGTAAATCATCAGCAAAGAAATGGTCAAAACTTTTGATAACTTTATAACTTCCTTTAAATGTGATATCATCTTGTTAATCTTTGAATTCTGGCATTAACCATGTTGTATTTTTCTTAAAGGCATTGGACTCTGTGTTCAACCTCTGTATTTGGGGGAAATAGCTCCAACCTCTCTCCGTGGTGCCATGGGAACAGGAACTTCTATTTTCATCACTGGTGGAATTTTGTCGGGACAAGTGATTGGCCTCAAGTAAATGCTGGATATATGTACTTTTTTTTTTTTTTTTTTTCCATCATACGAAACATAAACCTTTCAACAGAATCTGTCATGTCATAATGAAACATCTCTGTGTGATTGGACAGAGAGCTCCTGGGCAGAGAAGAGCAGTGGCATCTCCTGCTCGCCACCACATGTGTCCCAGCCATCATGCAGCTCCTGATCCTGCCCTGGTTCCCTGAGAGCCCACGATACCTGCTCATTGACAAAGGAGATGATGCCAGATGTAAAAAAGGTCAACCAAAACTCTCACTTGCTCTGATTGGATATTTGGCACATAAAGGTTGATTTAGCGCACATGACAGGGTCACTTAAACGTTTGTGGACCCCCTATTGTCTGGCATCACTCGAGACCGAGTCATTTGTCTTCATGTGAGTTCAAGCATGAGGCCACAGTCTGGTAGTGTGAAAAGAAACTGTGTTGTGTTGCAGTAAACCTTTTGATGGTATTATCCCTGAAAAACGGACTCTACAGCACAATCAGATTAAATGAATGATGAATGCAGAAAAAATTACAATTAACAAGTGAGTCATGTGCTCTCTTGTCTGCAGCTCTGGCGCAGCTGCACGGAGCAGCTGGCTGTATCAGTGAATGGGAAGAAATCGAGAAGGAGAGGAACAATTTTGTAGGTTTTAAAGCAAAGAAACCCTGGGAGCTCTTCTATGATCCTACTATCCGCTGGCAGCTTCTTACCATCTTGCTGCTCAACGCTGCACAACAGCTGAATGGCATCAATGCTGTATGTATATGATGATGTTGTCTTATATCAGTTTCTCTGCTGTAATACTGCTTATTAATATGAAAGAAATCATCATTTTGTTTGTTCTTCTTTGCTATGATCCCTCTAGATTTATTTCTACGCAGATTACTTGTTCAAACAAGCTGGCATTCCCTCTGAAAAGATTCCATATGTGACGATAGGCACTGGTGCTTGTGAATGTGTCACGGCTCTAACATGTGTAAGTATAGTTTCACACTTTTATCTTGTGTGCATAGCTGTGGTGAGGCTCACTATCTGTTTGGGACGTCGTTTCATGCTTCAGAAAAACACAATAAGGGATAAGTGCACAAAACAAGGCCTAAACAGCTCATTATTGTGCATCTCTGAAACGAGCTTCAAGCATATGACTCACATATAGACAGTTAGCACCCTCGTGAAATTCATAAATACAAAAACTAGAACTGCATTCTCCACCAAAGACAAATGTGTCTGATATAGAAATGAGAACAACACAAGAACAAATCATGTAGTAAATGTTAAAAAACTAAAAAGCAAGACAAATATACATGTGTGAAGGAGAGCAAAAAAAAGTGTGAACAAATGTGTGAAACAGCATAATGGGTGAAACAAACTTAAGTACCGTGGAGTAGAATTTAACAGAACAAAACTAGAACATGACCATGAAAGGTCGGAGTATGTTTGAGACAGCTTTTGCCTGAAAAGTCATCTTGATCTTGTGACATGCTGTGTGTCTCACAGGGTCTGCTCATTGACCGTCTGGGAAGGAAAGTGCTCATCGCAGGAGGATACACACTGATGAGTATCTGCTGCGTTTTAATCACGCTAACACTCACTTTCCAGGTAAAGGACCTTAAAAAGAAAGCTGTGTAAAAAAAATGATATTTTATTCACTGGTTTCATTAGCTTTCCACCCACTGCCTCTGGATTCATTAAGGAACAAAGCGTTGCAGTAAGGAAAATAGTTAGCGCTGCTCATGGGCAAAAAACTAAAGATATAAACATATCTGCAAGGATTAGTTCATTTAAGGAGATTAAACCTTCTAGGAAGGAGAGTGGTTAATGAAAAAGCATGCATGAGACGATTGCAATGTGAGCAAGTGGAGGCGTGCTGTATTATTGAAGAAGACACTATGTGTAAGAAATGTTGGAGGGCATAACCAAAACATGGGCATTTAGTTAACTTGTGATTCTTTTGGGTTAGACTATTGGGTGCCTCTGGTTTGCCCTGCACGCATAAAGGAGGTGTGTACAAGGCCTGTTATATTTCCTGTTTGCTCATCTGACATAGTCGGCCAAAGGTCCCGGTCCGGAATAGAATAGAATAGAATAGAATAGAATAGAATAGAATAGAACTTTATTTGTCCACAAAGTGGAAAATTGTCTTTGGACAAGGAACAAGACAGAAGAAACATTATGACAAACAAGACAACATTCAAGCACAGCAGGAAACCAGGAGAGCGCCTGTAGTCCTCGACAACATCACAGTCAGCATGGTTCGTGAATTTAAAATAATAATTTAGTATAATAATAAGCCAGAGTTTTAAGACATTTCATAAAGTTATAGGTTTAAAAACAATAATTTCATAAAACAATGTGCAGTTAGAGTTGAGGGGGTAATTTTTTCCTTTATGAATTTAATAATTTTATTGCATTTGGTACAAATTATTTTTTATAAACATTTTTTGTGGCTCTTGGCAGTCTGAATCGTCGACCTGATGGAAGCACTTTGAACTGGGAGTGCAGTGGATGAGAAGGGTCACTTGTTATGTCCCGGGCTTTCTTTTTAGTGTTCAGTAGATCCCTGTCACAAAGTGGCATCTGTGGTTTCGCTATGATTTTACTAGCGGTATTGACCACTCTTGTCAGTTTGCTTTTACATTTAACATCTAAATGCCCGGATATTTAATCCGACAGAACCCTTTTTTAGGAATCCAAAAATTGCCAACACTTTTTTCATGAACACAATCCAACAAAAAAGTATTTAAAAGCTTCGGCTGAATTAATTGCTAAGCCTTTGCTCATATTTTATTCTTTATCTGGGGAAGCAGCCCGTGTTCTCCCCTTATTGAAGGATGGGGACCCTTTGGATTTACACAACTACTACTCTTTGTCCAAACTTCCTACCAGTGCCAAGATTCAACAATTGAACTGTCAACTAGAAAAAGTTATGGCTTATACCAAAACTTTGGATGAAAATCAATCTGGCTTTAGTGTTTTTGATCATTTCAAGGCATTTTAGTTCTGTTGACCATGCGCTGCGGATGTGCAGACTCGTTGGTGTGGTTGGCAACGCTGTAGAGAGTTCAGAACCCCATTGTGTATATTCAGACGGTCACAAGTCAAGCTTCACAGAGATCTTAAAGTTTGAAATAGATTGGGAAAGATATTCTCGCAGCTAAAGCGCATCTTTATGCAGATGATACAGTAGTCTAATCAGAAGCCTCTCCTCTAATGTATGATCTTCTCCAGAGCCGCTCAGAAATATCAGATAATGATGGCATTCATACCGTAAGAGCGAACCCAAATGAAACAGCATCATCTGTCAAGGACTTTGGTATTGACATACTCTCTCTCACAGAGAGATCCTAATGAAGAAACCAACCATCAGGCCTGGTTTCTACTACGGAAACTGAGCCTTCCTTCATTTAGGACTCAACAAAACACTTACATGGACCAAGTTCTGACGTATTTAAGACTATGGGCACATTATATATGACATGCAGCCTTCTCTTCACCTTGCTGACTGGACTAAAGTATCTCATGGTGCTACATGTTGAAAATCCACTTCATTACCCCTTTAACATCAATATGTACTTAATTATCTGGTGTCCTGCATGGTATTTGTTAAGAGACAGGAGACAGCAGCATTGGTACATCACAAAGCATTTCAGGTTTTTACTCCACTAGAGCAGCCTTATGGAATTTTGCATTCAAAGCTCTGATTGGAAACTAAGTTAAAAGTGATCATGTTTTACCTAGTCTTATTTGTATTTTTTTCCTGACCCGTTTTACATTCCATATTATGCCATTTTATTTATTTTTTTTTATCTCAAGAGACTTCTTGATTTACTACAGATTTAACAATAACATGCTATTTCAATTTCCAAACACTTGTGCTTTTGTGTCTTTATCTTCGTCACAGGAGGCCAACCCTATAGTCCCATACCTGAGCATGGCGTGTGTATTTGCTTTCATTCTAAGTTTTGGCCTAGGACCAGGTAACTTTCTGAATATGTATGGCCTAAACACATCCTTTCAGTGGCCACTGATCTGCACCACAGTTAAAACAGAGATATCTTTTGTTGTTCTCTCTTCCATGAAGGTGGTGTGACTAACATCTTGACCGCTGAACTATTCACACAAAGCACGCGGCCTGCAGCATACATTATCTCAGGGTCACTCAACTGGTTCAGCTTCCTCTTCATCGGCCTGGCCTTCCCTTTTATTGTGGTAAATGTCCAAACATATTTTTTTTTAAATCACAATAGTTCATTTAATATTTTAAATCATCACCTGGAACACTTCAGATAAGAAAACAAATATTGGATATTTGAGAGAGTGGCTCTTACTTTTGTAATGTTTCCTTTTCACAGATCGGGCTGCAGCAGTACTGTTTCCTTGTGTTCTTGGTCATCTGTGCCTTAGTGGCAACATACATTTGTCTTGCTGTTCCTGAAACCAAGAACAAAACCTTTCTTGAAATCGAGAATGCGTTCCATTCAAACAACCACAAAAAGGCGAATGGCGTGGATGGAGCAGGAGCAATACTTTTATCGACGTCTATATGAAGCATAACCCATGACTCAGGGGTCACACGTGTTGAGATTTATATGTGTTATATAGAGTTTACTTATATCACAAAGAGCAGTCATATACTTTAGAAAATGTAGCGTGATAATAAAGGTGTTGTAAGTTATGGAGCCTTGCTTGAACTTCAGTGTACTGTTGTAGAATGATTAGGTCTTGTTCTGTCACCCACAAATATGCATGTAATTGATCTTAATCTGTAATATTTTGGTGAAAATAAATGTTGGTTTGTACAACTTTCATAAAGGATTTTCTTTTAAAAGTAAGGATTCATTCATGAAAAGCATCAGAGTGCCAATCAAACCTCTTAGATTTCAGTTTTGGAGGACAAGGGCTTCATTGAGGTGTGTTCCATGCAGGCCTATATTTACAGTGCCAGAGGAAGAAAGCATAAGAGATTTACAAGTATAGATAGTCGCCTAGAATGTCAAATAGACAAAATATTACAAACAGGCTATAGGAAATATGCTCCACTAAAAGGGTCACATTGTCACTGCATAAAGCACAAACCCGCTTCCTTAAGATCTTGTTATTGGTTCCACTCTTGTAAGACAACAGCCCACATTACGGAGGCCTGTTCCATAAAAATAGGAACAACGTTTAGTTAAATAACTCTTGAATGAACACAAGGCAAACAAATAACCAAGAGGGAACTCGTTCAAAGAAATTCTGCTTAGTGCCACTCTTCAGTGTTTGACTAAAATTCCCAACATGTAAAATGAATGTTGAATGAATGAATGGCTGCTGAATAAACTGGGATGGAATTGGTTTATTTATTTTGCCAATATATTTTTGATTTCCGTTTGGCAAACATTGAACAAATATTTCATTTGGTAAGAAAAATGAACAGTTAAGAATAATATGTACTGGTAAATTAAACTGAAGCAGCACATTACAGTCATGCTTTCCTTCTATGCCAGTAATTTCTGGCAAGTTTCTATTGTGTGACTGTTTTTTTTTTTTTTTTAAACTAGGGGACAATTTTTATTTTTTTTAATTCAAAAGTGGTTCTTTGTCTGTAGCAGAGACCCACACATAACCAGATTAATCCACAAGGAGACCGAGGCGTACATTGAGCTGTGTAACCTCCATCCCACTCGTCCTCTGTGCCAGTGAACCACCCACACTGCTTTTTAAAGTGCAGCACAGAGAGTTTTTCATGACAAAACAATTATACTTATTATATCTCCAGAAAAAAGTCCAGAACTTGGTCCCAGGCTTGCTCTCAATTCTCCCCATAATCAATAATAATGAAGTTGTTGGACTAGGCTCTGACACACGACCACCGCACATGACAGGGGCCTGAAGTTGAAGTAATAATGCAGGACCTGACATAAGCAGCTTATCTTTTCAGATGTTACAAGTGGTGCACACAACATAACCACATTCCAACAACATGCAGTCAGTCTGCATTTTCCATGTAGCCACAGCAATTCCACTTTATATATTTATGTTTGTACTAGTAAGACCCACTTATTTTTTACAATCAGTGAACCTGTAAGAATAATCTACAACTTGCAGGGTCAGCGTTTTCTTAATGTCACATATAGGATTTACAACATATCGTTTTGTGACATTGCATTCGTGTTTTTTTTTTTTTTTGCATAAAATACAGATGTAAATGTCTTCAATAATGCTGTCAAACAATGAAATCAGTTGAGTTTTATGCTAAATTTGGCTCAAGAGACTGAAGCTCAGCATTACTTTGGTCTAATGGTACCAAGATATATCAGGCTCCATTCAATTAGAGTATGCCATTGATAGTTGT
Source organism: Labrus mixtus (assembly GCF_963584025.1). NCBI lineage: Eukaryota > Metazoa > Chordata > Actinopteri > Labriformes > Labridae > Labrus > Labrus mixtus. The sequence goes on along the minus strand of NC_083616.1, from coordinate 15,490,879 downwards.
GGGAAAAGAGGTCAAATCCTGTTCTAAAAATAAAACATTTAACTGTAAAATCAGAAATATGCATGATGAAATTTGGTGACAAGCCATTTATACCCATAGACTGTAAATGTTATACCCCATCACAGCCATATGAATATGTCAAATGTATGACAATTTATCTCTGTACAATGATGAATTCAAAAATGATTACCAAGATGGCTATCTTACCACATCTGTATTTACAGGTTACAATATCAAAGTGAGTGCAGTGAGTCTACACAATATGATTAAGGAAAAAATGTTTCTTTTTAATTGTAAAAAAAAAAAATCGAGTTAAATCCATAGACTGTAAATATTAAATTATTATTATTATTATTATTATTATTATTATTATTATTATTATTATTATCATTATTATTATTATTGTTATTATTAAATCTGTTAAATCGAGGGCATTCACCATCTTTCCAACGGGAGGCGATAATGTTCACAAACACTGACGTATGACGTCCGGAGTAAACGAAGAAGAAGGAGGCTCCTCCCACTCAAGATGGCGACCTAGAGGATGAATCCACGCTCGTTTGTTGACATATGTTCATAAGACAAGTTTATGCGAAAGTGTTGGATTTAAAACTATTACAAGTATGTCGAGACTCATCGTTAAAAACCTCCCAAATGGGGTAAGTAACCCGTCCATATATCAGAAGAAGGTAGTTTGAATCCAGCTGAAAATCTAACCGTGTTGTTATCTCGTGTGCAGATGAAGGAGGAGAGGTTCAGGTCCATGTTTGCTGCTTTCGGCACTGTGACTGACTGCTCTCTCAAGTTCACTAAGGACGGCAAATTCCGCAAGTTCGGCTTTGTGGGTTTTAAAGATGAAGAAGATGCGAACAAAGCATTGAAGCATTTCAATAAGAGCTTCGTGGACACTTCCAGAGTGATGGTAAGGTACAGTTATGGCAACAAAGATCTCTCTCTTTTTACTTTACATGCATGGACGTGAACACGTAGTTGTAATTTTCTTCTAGGTGGAGATGTGCAAAGCATTTGGAGATCCCACTAAAGCCAAAGCCTGGAGCAAACACACCCAGAGCTCGGGCCCGGACAAGCCCACTACTCCTGCTGACACTGACAGCAAGAAGGTACATGCAGAATAAATGAATGATGACCACCTCAGCATTAAAGGTCACCCACCCTGCAAAGATCGTGATACTGCTGAAGAAATCATCCAGACTAAAATCTCTCTGATGGGTCTGCATACTCAAATAGTATATTTAGTTTATTTTGGAAATGAAGAATAATGTTTTCCGCGACGCTCAACTTGTAAGTGTGGCATTTCTTCTTTTTAAAATGTTTTTTTTGTTTTGTTTTTGCCCTCAGAAAAAGGAACACAAAAAGGAAACCACAAGCACACTTGGAAATGTGAGTAAATGTGTCATTATGTGCTGTTGTCCATATTTCAATCAATCAATCTTTATTTGTAAAGCACCCAATCATAACACATGTCATCTCGAGATGACTCAGCAAGTACAATACCTTACTCATTATTATATTACAAAATAAAAATGGGATAGGGGGAGATGGGATACGATGCAGGAAGAAGGATAAACAGAGGGGGGGGGGGGGTCCATAGCAGCAGGCCTTCCCCATCAACGAGCCAGAGGAACCTAGAACACATGAGATACTCTTGAGTTTTGTTTTATAATATTCTGTGATAAGGTACTTGTTATTCTCAATGTATAGTACAAATAACAAAAAAAATGTTGTTCTGATGTTGTATTTTAAGTGATATTGTAACGATTGTGTGTCTATGTGTTGTGTGTTTCAGCTGGAAGAGGATCAGGGCTTCAAGGAGTTTCTGTCAGTACATCAGAATCGAAGCCAAGCACCAACCTGGGCGAACGACAGCATGCAGCAGACGGCTGATCCTGACAGTGGACGGGCGAAGACTCAGAGCAAAAAGAAACCTGCTACAGATGATTACCTCAACTTCGATTCAGACCAGTCAGAGGAAGAGGAGGAGGAAGAGGGTGATGAAGATGAAGGTTGGTATTAATGGTCCCTCATTCAGTCAACAGAGATGAAGCTGTGTCCCATTGTAAAGGTGACGCAGCTCTGATGTCTGGATTTACAGAGCGCCACAAGACAAATACAAGTCCATTTAACTTTCCCCAGATTACCACAAACATTTACACGTTTTAGTCATAACTTGGAAATATTTCACTTTAAAAACATGTAAAAAAAGAAGAAGTTGGTGTAGTCTGGCCTTTAGTTCTTCTCAAGAGACTATGAGGCTGAAGTGTCTGAACTGGGACAAAATTGATGTTGATAACACTAAATAAATCTTTTGAACTCCACTCACTTCTTGTGATGGAGATACCAACATGCATAGAGAAATATATATTAATCATGTGCTACTTCTAGAAAAAAAACATTCACACAATCATACTTGAAAACAAAAACAACGAAAATCAAACATGAGAAAACGAGTATGCATGTGTAATAACGTACTCTGGAGGTGCACACGTGTGACTATTTGAAGTATCAGAGGCATGTTGCTACTTTCAGGTGCCAGTGAAGAAGCACTGGAGTCTGGGTTATCAGATATGGAGTACCTGCGTTCTAAGGTTGCACAAACAGATGACACCATGGAGGTAAATGAAGAGGAGGATGGTGATGAAGGTGCTGATGGTGAGGACGGTGTTCCTGTACAGCACACGGACAGTGCCTATGAAAGTGGAGACAGAGAAAACGTCTCAAAAAAACAAACCTCAGATTCCTCTGAGAGCAAGAAACAGAGCAAAGCAAAGACGACAGCCAAACAGGAGGTGAGTGTTCATGGAGATGTTCACGTTTAGACTGTAATGATTCAACACAGGACAGTGGGAGATTTCAGATTGAACTAGTTCACACCAACATGTGCTCTTTACAGACGGAGCCTGTGACAGAGTTCACGGTCAAGCTGAGAGGAGCTCCATTCAACGTGAAAGAGGTGAGTGAGATAGAGCTTCCTGATTTCAGAGGTGTGTTGAAGATATTCAGCCCTTGAAACGCCGTGTACATTACTTTGTCTATCACAAACTGCTTTTTTATGTTCCACATTATTAGCAACAAATTCGAGAGTTCATGACCCCGCTGAAGCCCGCAGCCATCAGGATTGGGAAGAATGAAAGTGGAAACAGAACCGGTATGTTATTACAAACTTTAATATTAGCCCATTTAGTTCAGTTAAAATATTACTCAGCATAAAATACAATATTTTCATGATGCATTATACATTGTACATACTTGTGTTGTATGTGCGTATTGTTGTATACTATAAGTCTGTGTGTGTGTTTCAGGTTACGTTTATGTGGACTTGCACTCTGAGGATCAGGTGGAAAAGGCCTTGAAGAAGAATAAAGACTATATAGGTGGGGGATATTTTCTCATTTCAATTTGTGAATCTTTTTGAGTGTATCTTAGAAAATATTGCTGATGTCATCTCTCGCTCCAGGACAATGTTTCCTGTTTTCTTGAATGCTCTAAAGATCATACAAATCAAAACAGACATGCAAATGTTTAAGTAAGCACTCCTACTTGATGCATTTAACCATGAATGAATTGGTTTGTTTGTTTTAAAGCAGTGTTCAGTAAACCCATGTTTTATCTAAAAAGGACAATAATTGAGAAGCACATTGCTACTTTTAAAAAGAGTTGATCCTCTTGTGATACGATTTTTGTCAGTCATGTATTCTGACTAACCATGACGGACCTCGTCCCCGCGTTCTCAGGTGGGCGTTATATTGAGGTCTTCCGTACGGATGCCTCGGCGGGGAAGGCCAAGAGAGACAAGAAGAGCAAGGAAATAGACAGAAACTTCACCAGGATACTCAAGGAGGATGAAGAGGAGGAGGACGTTGCAGAGTCAGGTCGACTCTTCGTCAGGAACCTTCCTTACACCTGCAGTGAGGAGGAGATCAAAGAACTATTCACTAAACATGGTAAATAAAATGAAACCTGCTCCTGCAAAACAAAAAAAGAGGAAGGAACTCTTGTCCAAGTTAATTATTACTTTACCTTTCTTACAGGCCCACTATCAGAGGTGCTCTTTCCAATTGACAATCTCACAAAGAAGCCTAAAGGATTTGCTTTTGTGACGTACATGATACCAGAAAATGCTGTGACAGCTCTGGCTCAGCTGGACGGACATATATTTCAGGTACTTTATCTATTCATTAGCAAAAACTTAATTAAAAATGAAGTTGAGGCTGATTATTAACATTGATTCTCTTGTGTTTTCAGGGCAGGATGCTTCACCTGCTCCCCTCCACACTGAAGAAGGAAAAGACGGACTCTTCAGATGCTGGCGGCCCTGGCTCTTCTTCTTTCAAACGGCAAAAAGATGCTAAAAACAAAGCTTCAAGTTCCAGGTATAGACAACCAAATGGCTTTGCACTTTTTATTTGTGTCTTGAAGATTTCACGATCCAGCCGAATTATTAATCAAATGTTTATTTGTAGCTCCCACAACTGGAACACCCTTTTTCTGGGCACAAGTGCAGTGGCAGATGCCATCGCTGAAAAATACAACACGACAAAAAGCCAAGTGCTGGACCATGTGAGTTTCTTTTATTCTCCATCACTGCTCTCTGTGTGATAGTAGGTGATCAGACTGAACGCAGCCCTGCATTATTACTGTGCATGGAAAATGCTTCATGCGTCCTTAAAAGGTGAAACATGCTCCAATTTCAGGAACAGATCAGTGAGTTTGAAAACTTAGAGGGTGTTCAAACGTAGTATAATGATTGAAGAGTTTATGTGAGAGGATTGTACTGCTTTGAAAAGTCAGTATGACAGCAGTACTTAATCTATCCTTCATTTAAGTCAAGGGAAGCAGCAGAAATATGGAATTCATGTTTAAAAAAATGTTTTAACAGGAACGTGTACTTGGATGTGTTTATGTGCACAAGCAGGCTAGATGAACTTGCACTGCTTTCCTGAAGAACAACAATCCTGTTTGTCCTTTTTTCACATTGCAGCTTATTCAAAGTGTGAATCATTTAATGCATATTTAAAGCTTCTTCATATTTCTCTGTTCTGTTTTCTTCTCTGCAGGAGTCAAAGGGAAGCGTTGCAGTGCGGATGGCTCTGGGAGAGACGCAGATCGTTCAAGAGACTAGACAGTTTCTGCTCGACAACGGTGTCAGTTTGGACTCCTTCAGTCAGGTAAATCAAAGAGCAACTCTGATTCTGTGGTTTGTTAATAATCTGTAAACAATTGTTAATGCAGATGTGCTTAATAACCCTGGCTCTTGTTGTTTCCTCCTGGTGTACAGGCAGCAACGGCGAGAAGTACATCAGTGATCCTGGTGAAGAACCTTCCGGCTGGAGTGACAACAGCAGAGTTGGAGGAGCTTTTCTCACCTCATGGCTCTTTGGGTCGTGTCCTTCTGCCGCCCTCTGGACTCACTGCCATCATCGAGTTCCTGGAGCCAACTGAGGCGAAACGAGCCTTCACTCAGCTCGCCTACAGCAAGGTGTGTATATTTCATCAGACTAAACCTAAACATGCAGCTTATTTTTGATAGTGTGGTCTCTTTTAAGACTTCCACCTTTCTCTGAACTCTAGTTTCAGCACGTCCCGTTGTATTTGGAGTGGGCCCCTGTGGGAGTGTTTGTTGCAGGCAAACCAAAACCAGGTAAAAATCCAACAAACACACAAACTCAAAAGTACTTTTCAGGTTTAGTACTTTTAGAACACTGAAATGATTGTTTCAATAATTAAAACATTTAATCTTTCTGTCAAGTATTAGAAAAAGAGGAGGCAGTGACGAAGGGCAAAGATGAAGTAGAAGAAGACGAAGAGGAGGAGGAAGAAGAGTCTGCCCCGGGTTCCACGCTTTTCATTAAGAATCTTAATTTCAGTACTACAGAGGAGAAACTACAGGAGGTGGGTTGATTCATAAATACAATCCTGGGTTAGGTGGAAATGCCTCGTAGCCTGATGTTTGAGATGGTTAATGTTGTTCCTCTATGTGTTGCAGACATTCTCCAAATGTGGCAAAGTCAATTCCTGTTCCATCTCGAAGAAGAAAGATAAAACAGGTACTAAAGATTGAAAATAGGATCTTTCACATGTTTAAATGTAATAATACCTTCAAATTATTATTTTGGTTGAGATACAATTGTAGTTTAACATATATGAACCAAAGGTTTCTAGAAGAAGGGATATCTACATTTTAGTATCTAAAACAGCATTAACAACCACCTGACCCTGTCCGTTTGATTTCCAGGAAAGTTATTGTCCATGGGCTACGGTTTTGTCCAATATCAGATGGCGGAGGCGGCACAGAAAGCCTTGAGGCAGCTCCAGGTATCATCCCCATTTCAATACTTAAACCCCCAAATCCTTTTCCTACACGTTTGTTTTTAGCTAATGTGTTTTTTTCCCTCGACCCTCCACCAGCACTGTATGGTGGACGATCATCAGTTAGAACTGAAGATATCTGAGAGAGCCACAAGGTAAGATGAGCATCTGATGGGTTTAAGGGAATTTGATTGCGGCGAAGAACTCAAATGGTGGTCAATAAGTTCAGTTTACAAAGTAGTGTCTGAGATTCAATCAGAAGTCAGAATCAGAGATACTTGAATAATCCCTGAGGGGAGATTTGGCTGTTTCAGTTGCTCTTAAGTACAATACAGCATAAAGAAATATAAATAGAAAGAACATTAGAAATATGAACTAGTATGTAAAAAATAAAATATAAGTTATATTAAACATAGAAGAAGAAGTTTTGTATAATTCTGAAAATGTTAGTTTGGGTTTAGCATAATATATCTTGATGTTTATCGTCACTTCTTAATAAACCCTTTCCCCCTGTCTACAGGACCACTGAGTTGTCTCGTAAGAAGAAGCAAGTTGAGAAGAAACAGACGGGATCGAAGATCCTCGTGAGAAATGTGCCCTTCCAGGCCACTGTCAGGGAAATTCGGGAACTCTTCTGGTAGCCTTCATACACATACAACAGTTTTTTCTACCTCTAAGTGTGGACAGAATGTTTAGAGCAGGACAGTTTAATAAAACCTTTGCTCTGTCCTTTCAGTACATTTGGAGAGCTGAAGACAGTCCGTCTTCCAAAGAAAGCAGCTGGTTCAGGGAATCATAGAGGCTTTGGCTTCATTGACTTCCTTACTAAACAAGATGCTAAGGTTTGTGTTTATGGACATTTACTGCCCACTTGTCCTAAATTAGAGTGTACACTATTGTGTTAAATCCTGTACCCTGTTTCCTCTATAGAAAGCGTTTGCGGCGCTGTGCCACAGCACCCATCTTTATGGGAGACGCCTTGTGCTGGAGTGGGCTGATGCTGAGGAAACAGTAGAGACTTTGAGACGGAAAACAGCCGAACATTTTCATGGTGAATGCATTTTTTTTTTGTAACAACATGCATGGTTAAATGCAACCCTCCAGTTTGTTAACTCTTTTTTTCCATGTCTTTGCTCCTCTACGGCAGTGGCTTCCAAAAAGCAGCGAAAAGCAGAAGTTCTGGAAGGAATTCTGGAAACAATGGAAACTGGAGGGGCTGTGGAAGACTGAGTTTCCTTTGAGCTGTTGTTGAAGCCTTGACTCGACTCTGACCAGAGCTCCTGTGATTTTCTATAAAAACTAGAATATGTACAAAATAAGGTCCTGAGTGGCATGTGCCAAGCAGATGTAATGAATTTACCAGCTGTTCACAGCAATGCTGCTGATATAAAAGCCTTGAACTTCTGACTTTCCATGTTTTGTTACATGATTATGTGTCTATAAAACATGTTTTTTATTGAATGATGTGTTGAAGACAGACCATGGGACTGTGTCACTTCTAATATAAAATTTTATTTCATGTTATAAAAGTTCTTTCTTTATTATGGCATTTTTTTTTCAACTTCTCTTTATTGGGTTTTTTTCTTTTTTCAAATACAGATACAAAAAAAACAATCCGAGACATGATTATTCATACCTCAAACCAACACAAAAATCTAAATAAATAAATAAAAATTCAAGATATAAAAAAAAATCAGTAAAACACAAATATAATACCAAAGTAATAAGATAAAAAGATTTAAATAGTAATAATAATACAACTTGGAGGATGTCTAGTGCTCTGGATTTTACTAAATTATTATTTTTTCCTGGGGTTGTTTTTGTTATAGTAGTCTATAAATGGCTGCCATATTGAGTAAAACATATTTATCCTTCCTCTCAGGGTAAATTTTATTTTTTCTAATTGCAAATGCTTCATTACATCATTCATTAAAGCTTGACAAACTGGAGGATTTTTTTGTTTCCAGTTCAGCAGAATTAATCTTCATGCTAACAGTGTTACAAAGCATATCACATTCTTCTGGTTGCTTGATAAAGAGAGCTCCATAGCAGCTGACCCAACCCCAAACATTGCCAGAACCGGGTCTGGATTGATATGTTTCTGGAAAATCTTTTATTATGGCATTTTAAAGTGTGTATAAGTGGCTGGGGAAAATCACTGTTGTAAGGTGACTGGTCCAGCCGAATCACGTGACTTCTGGTCGTAAACATGGCGGCCACGCTGAAGCAGACTGTGTTCGCCGGAGGTGTTAAATCGGGTTTAGCTGTTTTATTTGGTATGTGTTTACTGTGTGTGTCTGTTCGAGCTGAAATACGAACCGCAGTTCTAGACAAACAAACCGGACAGCTGTCTGTCATCGAGGGCTATCGAGAGGATTTTGTAGCCTGGGGAAACTTCACTGATGACATCAAAACATCAGGGTGAGTTCAAGATGCAGACGCTGCAGATTTACTGCTGCAGATTTTTAGTTTTTTAACACCTATATGAAATAAGTTATGTCGGACAGTTTAGTAAGCTAACAAGTAAGCACGACAGGCTATACTTTTACGACTGTAATTAAATAAGTGAATCTGTAAACATGATAAAAGGGTTGTTTAGCTTCTATAAATATTAAACTGCGTAGCACAAAGTGTCCACCACCGAGGGCCCGAAGGAGAAATGTCCATACTTCTCTATCGCTGCCAATTTGTCCCTGCTAAATAAATTAAATGTGAAGTTCTTACAACGTTTGTTAGAATTATGTCTATATTTTTTTGTCTGACCAACCAATATACATTTGGGAATTTTGAAATGATATGACGAGTAAAACGAGTAAACAATCTGCAAACGCATCATTTCTATTGTAGTAGATAATTTACTGTGATTGAAGAATCGTCTTTAACCTTTGCTCCTCCTCACATTAAGCTTAGACACAGAGTAGTAAATCAAGTCAAAGATGAGGTCAGGATAAAGTTGTGCTGCACCTCTTGAGCAAATTTAGAGTCTTAGTTAAACCACAAGAGACGTATGAATTGGTTGAACAATAAAAGAAAATGGAGAAAAAAGAAGCAACTTTGGTCAATGGACAAACATTTGAAGAAGAAGAAAACGACGAGCACAGGAAAATAAAACCGTATAAAAACATCAATGCTAGATCTTGGGGAATCTTGTTTTCAAAGGTAAAAAAAACATGATAAACATAAGTGATTCCCAAGCAAGGATCTAAGACCTGCAGCTGTGTCCAGTTAACACAATAAAGGGTTATTTACATGTGTTTTTACCTATTGTTGTAGCCTGTTCCTTCTTTCTTATCCTCACCCACAGTGCACGTAAGTCACGTGTGCTTTCTTCTTTTCAGCTGGTCCTTCTTGGAGGTCACGACCAGCAGCCAGTATAATGACAGTCTGCAGGCTTATGCTGCTGGTGCAGTGGAGGCTGCACTCACGTCTCAGGTCAGCTCAAACCTTACATCTACAGAACTCTACAAACTTATCAATATGGTTTAACTTTCTGAATTTTTGGTTTATTACAAAGATTTTTTTGTTTGTGCAGCTCATCTATAAGCACTGGATGAACACTCTGATGGGTTACTGCGGACCCTTCACGTCTCAAACCGGTTACTGCGATCGTCTTAAGGCTTTCATTGCAACCAATATGCAGTGGGTTCAGGAGCAAATAGAGAAGCAGCCAAGTTCACCCTACTGGCACCAGGTAATTCATGTGTTATTTGATGACTACTACAGTTCCCTATATTTTAGTATTAATCACGCCTCTGTACACGGTCTACAACTCATTCAAAAGGCCGAAGCCAGACTTCTTTGCAGATGCAAACAAAGGGAACACATAACAACTCTCTTAGCTTCCTTACACTGGCTCTGAGTTCAGTACAGAATACCTTACAAAATTCTCTTAACAGCCCTGCTCTAATTTACATCACATAACTTGTATCCCCATACAGTACAGCTAGGCCCCTCAACTCATCCCACCATCAAATTCAAATTCTTTTTGAGACAGGGCCTTCTCTGTAGCGGCACCAAGACTGTGGAACAATCTGCCCTTACTTATGATCAGCAGATTCTCTGGACTTCTCTGCCTTCTCTTGCAGTTGATTCCCTGTCTGATTAGCACTTATCTTGTTTAATGTTGGTGCGTGTGTCTATATCTGTTTATGGAGATTGTCATCACTGTTGCCGCATGCTTCCTGACAAAGATAGTTGAGGTTTAGCCATCAACTCTGGCTGTGCAAGTGCTTGTGCATGTACCTACACTTATCCTTCTTACCGTGTGATGATCTTTTTTATTGGTGTTTAATATGTTTGTTTTTTAAAGCACTATAAAAATGACTTTTACATAACATTTACCTTTAGTAAAATAATTGGGTTGATAAAATATGCTTCATTATCCGTTTCTGCTTGCTAGGTGCGCCTGGTGCTCCTGCAGCTGAAAGGCCTGGAGGACAGCTACAATGACGAGCTTTCATTTCCAACAGGGTCTTTCTCCCTTAACCCTTTTGGCTTCCTGTAAGTAATTATCTTCATTTTTGTATTAATCAAACATGTCTCATCAAACCTGCTGAGGTCAAACACTTTAAAATGGTTACTTCACAATGTCCACTGCTACTCTGTCCAAACAGACTTTTCCAAATGGGCGGAGATTTAGAAGACCTGGAGTCAGCTCTGAACAAATCCAGCCAAACTCGACCTCTTGGCTCTGGCTCCTGTTCTGCTCTCATCAAGCTGTTGCCGAACACTAAGGAGCTGCTCGTGTCACATGATACCTGGAACGTGTACCAGGCCATGCTGCGCATCATGAAGAAATACATCTTTGCCTTTAACGTGTCTCCTTCAGGTACTTTTCTGATGGAAGGTTGTCTTAGAACTATCAGTTAACAAAAAGGAAAACATTTTCCACAAAATGTCAAACAATTCCTTTCAATCATATTGCCATACTCAAGAAGCCATCTCAAAAATGTCTCTCTAAATATGAAGCCATATAAGTAACCTGTTTTTTTTTGTCATTGTCTATGATTTGTATACATCTTAAATCTCAGACAACTTAACTAAAGACTTTTAACTTTTGATTCATTCATGGTCAGACCAGAGTCTTCTCCCTGGAGGAATTCAGGCCTTCTCATCTTACCCTGGATCTATCTTCTCTGGAGATGACTTTTATATTTTAAGTAGTGGCTTGGTGAGTAAACCCTTTTAACTTGGAATGATATAATGATGCATAACAAAAAACTGTAGCATTTAAATGTATTGTTTCTTTATTTTTGTTCTTAACCTTTCTTGTGTCTCCAGGTCACATTAGAAACCACCATTGGGAACAGTAACCCCGCGCTCTGGAAATACGTTCAACCCTCGGGAACGGTCATGGAGTGGCTGAGAAACATCGTGGCAAATCGGCTGGCTACTACCGGCAAGGAGTGGGCCACAACATTCAGCAAGTTCAACAGTGGAACGTGAGTTGTGCGCACCAGAGAGGAATTGGCTCTCGTGACTTTTAACTGACCAGAAGTAATCTACTCAACAGGCTCTGTTGTTTGCTACACTTTGTCTTGAAACTGTCAATGCATGAGAAGTTTAGATAAGATTATATGTGACCTTTCATTTTAATGTAGACTGATAGCAGTAAAGGAAGAGGAAAAGGGCATTTATAATCATGAGTCATGTGAGAGTCAGGCTGGTCAGGGGGCATCAGGCTGTCTGTGTATCAGCAGTTACATGGATATACGATCAAGACAGACATTTAAAGCTCCTGTCAGGAGTTTTTACCTGGTTATTATGAAACAGACTTAACAGTAAATGAATACCGGTGTCACATTATGAGCTATAACAGTAAATTACATCATCAGAAACACAATATTCTTATCATAAATACCTGAAACCTTTAAAGAGTAGATACCGCTTTGCCCACAGGGAGGTGCCAAAATAGACACCAAATGAACGTTCCTCACAGAGGAGTGTTAACTGTAGCGTTTTAATGAAGGTTTGTTTACATTTTTGTGTGTGTATTGTAGATATAACAACCAGTGGATGATTGTGGACTACAACCATTTCACTCCAGGAAAGACTGACACTAAAGAGGGGCTCTTTGTTGTGCTTGAGCAGATTCCGTAAGTCTTATCAAACTATTTGAATTAAACACAGGATTTATTTGAGTGTTTTTTCGTATGATTCTCAAACCTATAACTTTACCCCCTTCCTAATGCTGCAGGGGACTCATTGTTTACACTGATAAAACTCAGGAACTGCTGGAGAAAGGCTACTGGGCAAGTTACAATATACCGTAAGTTTGATCGTCATGTTAACAATTTGTACATATTACTTGTTGTATGTTGTAACAGTGTTATATGTGACGTTCTCTTGTTTTCTTCTGCTCATGGATAGGTACTACGTGGACATATTTAATGCCAGTGGCTGCAACGAGCTGGTTGAGAAGTTCGGCCCTTGGTTCTCTTTGGACCAGAATCCTCGGGCTCAGATTTTCAGGAGAAACCAGACGGCTGTCACAGATCTGGACTCAATGGTCCGCCTCATGAGGTAAGGTCTGTTTGTTAAACAGATTTACAGGTGAACCATTTGTTGAGTGCTGGATTGTCAACATTATAAAAACAAACTATTTTAACATTATATTTATTATTTTAGTAGTATTTATAACGAGATGCATTGTCTCCTCTCAGGTATAATAACTTCAAAGAAGACCCGTTGTCTAGGTGTGATGGTTGTGATCCACCTGGGAATGGAGAGAATGCAATCTCGGCCCGATCAGACCTGAATCCAGCCAATGGAACATATCCGTTTGGGGCTTTAAAGCAGAGACCACATGGAGGAACAGACATGAAGGTTTTCATTTTTCATGTGATTTTAACGCTGTAACCCATCTCTCTGCTCATACTTTTGACCAGTCATGATCTCCAAATCAGGTCTGTGTGCTCTTAAAGAAACGATGTATTAATCTGCTGTGTTGTGTGTTCCTGTGCAGATGACCTCTTATGCGATGTTTCGTGACTATGGTATGCTGGCAGCAAGTGGACCCACATGGGACCAGGTGCCACCCTTCCAGTGGAGCACATCCCCTTACAAAGACCTTATGCACATGGGTCACCCTGACACTTGGACATTCAAGCCCATAAAAGTCACATGGACTCCATAATTGATGTAATACTCTGCATACAAATGAAATGATATTTTAAATGCTGCCAGCTGTGCTGTTTGCAATTTCAATAAAGGGATATTCTACTACTTAGTATTCTACTAAAGTGTGGCAATAATTGTTTGGCACTGTTAAGTATAATGTTATTGCACTATTTACAAAAGTTAAGCACAGAAAGTTCTACAAAATCTTGACTGAGGCAATAATGGGTCGAATCAGATTTTTACACTTTGCTGTTGTAAAGTGGATGCTTCTTCCTTAGAGAATGTCTGCCTTTGGTTTTTTCTTTTTAAGATTTTGTTTGTAATGCAAACTGTGTGAAAATGCTGATCCCACTAATTCATGATGGCTTTGGGAGTCATTGGAGTTGAAAAAGATTTCCAAACGATTACTCCTTTCTTTAGGAAAGCACCAAGAAGTTACTGGAAAAAGATGAAAATGCCTTGATGATTTGTTCTTCTATAAATACATCAAATATGTTTTTCTAAACACAAATTCCCTGGTTGTTTCATTTTTTGAACATCATGTGTATTGATGAAATGTTATGTTTTGTCATTATTACTCATTTATGCAACAAAAGATGAATGTCCCTGCACAACTTGACAGGTGTTTATACTGCGCCCCTGAAGGCTCATGTAAGGCAATAATCAAATGCTGCTTACAAATCCATTCCCACCGTTTACAAATCTATAGGCACGTTTTTATATACTTGGCAGAAGTCTGTACCCTCAGAATGCAAATCCATGGGCAATGGATTTACAAACATTTAACTTTTTCTTTCCTGAGCTTTAAGGAGCTCCGTATGTTTCCAGTCATTCCTAGTGGAGTAAATATCTGCTTCTAAAGTTTTACAGAATAAAGGGAATAACATGAGGTATCCGAAGCACCTTCCAACACTCCCGATTTGAGCAAGAGTCTCCCTATCATGAACCCTTTATCTTGATGTACTCCCAATTTGTAATTTAAAACTGCTGAAAACTCATCAGCAATGATTTCAAACTGCTATAATTGTGGAGGCAGTCACACTAAACGTGAGCAATGCCCAGCTTTTGGACAACAATGTCACCACTGTAAGAAACAGAATCACTTCAAGAGGCAATGCAGAGTTGCAAAAGCAGGCAAATCAAGCAAACAGGTGAATCAGCTGACAGATGAAACAGATTCAGATAGTGACGAAACATTCACTATTGAAGGCCTGACCTTGCACGACGATAATGAAATAAAGTCGGTGCAGACTGACGATGACAGCTACAAAAAGGAAGGACATTGTACAGTAACTGTTAACAATGAAACCCTAAAACTAAAAGTGGACACTGGTGCTAAATGCAATGTTATTTCCCTTGACACATTCAGAGAGCAGAGGCACACTGAGAACCTGTACAAACCACCTAAGCAAGTTAAGCTTGTTGCATTTGGAGGAGCCATGAGCAAACTGATTGGTGCAGTGACTTTATGCTGCAGGCTTAATGACCAACCATATGACCTGCAATTCCAAGTTGTGACAGAGAATGTGCAATCCATTTTAGGCTAGAAGGACAAAAACCTGGTCACCTTCAGCAAAGAAGTATTCCACTTAAACACTGTTCCAGACCAGACCCTGTCACAGAAAATATTCGAGGAATACACAGATCTGTTCAAAGATGAAGTTGGTCACCTACCCGTGACCTACTCAGTGAAAATAAATCCAAGCATAACTCCAGTCGTCAACCCTCCACGTCGCATCCCTGTGGCAATGCAGAAAAAAAGTGGAAATGGAGCTTCAGAGAATGCAAGCTCTGCGAGTGATTGAACCTGTCGATGAGCCCACAGAATGGGTCTCCAACGGCAACTTGGTTGCCACACATAAAAAAGAGACTGATGACATATGCATCTGCATAGATCCAAGAGACTTAAACAAGGCATTGATGCGCCCTCACCACCCCATGCGCACAGTAGAAGAGGTAGCGGCACAAATGTCAGGTGCCACTGTCTTCTCTGTGCTTGATTCTAAAAGCTCCTTTTGGCAAATCAAACTGGATGATGCCTCATCTCTCCGCACCACATTCACAACTCCTTTTGGCAGATTTAAGTTCCTGAGAATGCCTTTTGGCATTAACACTGCCTCTGAAGTCTTCCAAAAGTCCATGGAACAAATCTTTGCTGGATACCCATGTGCTATAATTGTCGACGACATCATTGTTGGTGGCAAAGGAGTTGAAGAGCATGACAAGAACCTGAAAAAAGTGTTGGCTCGAGCACGACAGGTAAAGCTCAGACTCAACCCCAAAAAGTTCAAATTCAGACTCAAAGAGGTAGGCTATGTTGGACATGTATTCACAGCCAAGGGACTTAAAGCAGACCCAACAGAAATCACAGCGATCAAAGAGATGCCACCTCCAGAGGACAAGCCAGCCCTCCAACGCTTCCTGGGTATGATAAATTATCTAAGAAAATTCATCCCGAATCTAAGCGAGGCGACAGCACCGCTACGCCAGCTGCTGCACAAAGACGTAGTCTGGAACTGGACACAACACCAACAAGATGCTTTTGATAAGCTCAAAACAAGTCTTACCAGTCCACCTGTGCTTCACTACTACGATGTACAAAAACCAGTAACTCTGACCTGCGATGCATCCTAGTATGGTTTAGGTGCAGCCTGTCTCCAAGAAGGTGAACCTGTGGCATACGCATCACGCACACTGACCCAAACAGAGACAAGATATGCGCAGATAGAGAAGGAGTTACTAGCAGTGGTCTTTGCTTGCTATAAGTTTTATGACTACATTTATGGCAAACCGGTTGTGATTGAAACCGACCACCAGCCTCTGGTTACAATCCATAACAAGCCTTTTCACACAGTTCCAGCAGGCTTACAGCGCAACTTGACTCTCATCTACAAAAAAGGGAAGCACCTCTATCTTGGCCACAACGTGTATGCAACGTACCAACAGAGGTGAGACCATTTTTTGGTTTTCGTGATGAGCTCACTGTTGAAAACAACATAATTCTAAAAGGCAGCAGAGCAGTTCTTCCAGCTTCCTTACAGTCTGAATATCTGAAAGTGCTACAAGAAGGACACCCAGGTGTGGAATCCACAAAAAGAAGGGCAAGAGAAAGTGTATTCTGGCCCTCAGTAAATGATGACATCGAGACCACCATTCAGGCGTGCAGCATCTGCAACAGCATGAAACCCCACCAACAAAAAGAACCACTGAAGCTACAAGAAATCCCTGATCTACCTTGGTCTATTGTTGCCACAGACTTGTTTGAGTGGAACAACCATCATTATCTTGTACTTGTAGATTCATACTCAGGATGGTTTGAAATTGACCAGCTCAGCAGTTTAACATCCTCATGTGTTATCAACAAGCTAAAATGCCACTTCTCAGTACATGGCATACCACAGAGACTGTACTCAGACAATGGCACACAATACACGAGTCAAACCTTTCAAGACATTGCCAGATCTTGGGGATTCAAACATCTGACAAGTAGTCCAGAATACCCGCAGTCCAACGGCCTCAGTGAAAGAGCTGTGAGGAGTGCGAAAAAACTGTTGGAGACAACAAAAAGAGATGGAACAGACTTTTATCTGAACATCTTAAACATACAGAATATGCCCCGAGACAAGATCCTTGGTTCACCTGCACAGAGACTGTTGTCTAGACGGACTCTAACAACACTCCCCGTCTGTAAACAGCTGTTAAAACCAGCAGCAAAAGCAACAGCCAGCATTAAGGCCCAGCTCTCAAAGAAGCACAAATCACAGAAACGCAGCTATGACAAGTCCAGCAAGCCACTAGCTCCAATAACACCAAATCAAGTGGTAAGACTCCAAACACAAAAAGGACATGACAAAATCGGTGTTGTAACAAGAAAGTGTGATGAGCCACGCTCATACGTGGCAGAATCTGAAGGGAAAGAATACAGGCGCAACCGACGTCACATTCTGCCAGTGATGGAGCCACAACCTCCAAAAGTTGTCACACTGACAGAGGAGCCGATTATGCCACATCACATATCGGAGCCACAAATGGACAAAACACAAATAACTGAAAGGACCGAGGACAGCGAGCAAACACCAGCAAGACAATGCCCGAAAACAAACAAGTGCTGAAAAGACTCCCAAAGTGCCACAAAAGGGTTTAGAGGAACAGAGCAAAAGCTTAGTTCAGCCTACTACTTCTACGTATTGTACTAGGTCTGGTAGAGTTTCTAAGCCGAACACAAAGTACCTTAATTAGAAATGATAGAAAGCATATATGAACCTGGATATGTGAAAATGTTTTAAATATTTTGTTTATGCATTTATTGATTGAGCTGTATGTTTGTTGCAGTATGTCACTGTATAACAGCAAAATCCTTTTAATTTTCAGTCACCCCAAACAGATATAACTTTAACCTTGTCCAAGTTGTTATTTCATGGCACAATGTCATATGTTCAGAAACAGTTTGCAAAAACGCTTTGTTTACATTACTCATGGTTGATGACCAAAACTAAAGAAGGGG
The DNA here is from genome assembly GCF_963584025.1 of Labrus mixtus. NCBI lineage: Eukaryota > Metazoa > Chordata > Actinopteri > Labriformes > Labridae > Labrus > Labrus mixtus. The sequence goes on along the minus strand of NC_083616.1, from coordinate 15,472,929 downwards.
GATGTAGACAGTTAGGACTCAGTGTAAGTCTCGTGAGACTTGGTAAGAACAAACGGGACTTAGAATGTTATTGTTATGATGGTTATGTTCGTCTGGGAACTCGTTATGACTCAGTGCCAATAAAACTACACTGTGGAGACACTAGTTGTTGGTGTATTGTTTTTTTTTATTTTTACCTCGTTTTTAATGGACTCTTGAGTCTGTCAAAAAAAAGATAATGAAGATTAACAACATCCAGTGTCACCGTATACAAAAACTCACCAAACTTATAGTTTATTATTCAACATTTACATACTTTGATATCCTAGTCCGGACGTAACGTGGTGGTTTCTGCTGCTTACAAGTCACGTGACACTGACGTCATGACCACTGTGTAACCTCATAGGTTTACGCAGCTGTCGCGTTGTTATCGTTGTGCTGCTCTCACTGAACTTCGAACATTTTTAAATGTGGAACTCCAGTGTACTTACTGAAAGAAAAACTAAGCCTCCACTGCATCTTACCATAAGTGTTGACGGGATCAGAGAGCACTGTTCTAATTCAAGGTATGTAGATATTTGTATGCTACAATGATAGCAACATTACCATACAAAGACTGTTACCAAATGTTACTGATGGAGCTGCTGATACGGAACACAAGTTACACGTCTCCTTGCTGCTCGGAAGTCTAATTGTATCTCACTAGACCAAATTCAATTTACATGCAAAACAGTTTGTTTAACCATAATCTGAACTTCCAGTGGTTCATGCAACCAAATGTCTTAACAAATTGGACATTATCATGTCTTTATGAAACTGTATCCTACTGACATCTGTGACATCCTATGCATAACTTGAGCGACTTTCTTCTGTTTACAGCTGGTGGTTGCAGTCTGGTAATGGGTTTCTGGCAGCCGCTCACCAACCTTAGAGATTATGTATCCCAGAATCCTCCTGTTGTGACATTTTTCCTGTGTCTGTTGACCCTGGCTGTCACGTTCGTCTGCCTCAGCTCTTACAGCTATAATCACAATGTGCCTAACCCTGACACAACAAAGGTAAGGAGTCTATAATCCAATTCAATTTTTGAGAATGGAAGAAATGTCTCTGAGTTTGAAACAGATTTGATCAGCCGTAATGTCTATTTGGTAGTAATACAGATGAAAAAAAGGGGAGGCTTATGTCCTCGCTGATTTGGATTCTGGTGAATAATGTAAACGTGATGCTGTGTTGTGCAGGCTGTGTTGTTGCAGGTTTTGTATCCTGAGGTAATACAATGTATGCTTCATTCTCCTCTTACTGGAACCACCTGCTGTCCTCCTTATCACAGTTTAAGCTCTGTGTGAATTCAAATGCAAGTTTACCTGAGCTTGTCTCACCCACGACCTCTCCTCTGAGGCTGAGAAAAAGAGACGTTTCAGTTCACCCCACAAACACTCCATCTGTCACCACTTTACATCTCAGGGTTCCTCTGGTTGTTACTCCAATCTCAAACAGTGACTCTCTAAAAAACCTAGCTCTACACACTGCCTTGAACAGCAGTCAGCTTCGCCTTGAAGGTTGGTATTGCAGGTTTAGTTGTGAAATAAAGTGTGTATCACCATGAATTTTCACCAATTAGTGATTATTTTTCTCCCTAGGCAATGACAGTATTAATATGACTCTTGAGATTGTGTCTGGAAATGACACCTACACCTGCCTGACTATTAGTGCTCCAACTCATCTCCTGCCCATGAGCCTGTAAGTTCATACACACTCTAAAGTGTGTTTCCAAACCTCTTCATATTGAATCTCCAACAATTTTGTGTATAAAAGGATTGTCTGTTAACTCATAAATGTGTGCGTATGAATATATTTTGTACTTTAATGTAGACTTCCATCAAAGTGCCCTGCATCTGAGAAAAACATTTCACCCATCCATGTGGAAGCAACAAAACAGCTTCACACAGTTTCACAAACCTGCTACAGTCTACGCTCCGAGAATGACCCTTCACTCATGGTCATGTTAACACCGGTACAGTGTAACGCATGACAAACACAACTTGCACAAATATAATAATATTAAATTGAAATACCCTCCTGTCATAACGTCAGTCATTCCCTGCTTTTATTTTGAAGGAGGAGCGGAGTGTGGCAGCGCGACATCTGTTGGAAGTCAGTGTGTGTCTGCTCGGAGTGTGTGGGATTCTCTGTTTAGCTGCTAGTATGACACATTCACTTGTACGCCGCCACTATTGGAATGGACTGGATCTTCAAAATGTAAGAAACACTTTCTCATACAGTATCTGGTTCCGACATTACCAGTACTTTTCTGTTTATGGTAATGTTTAATAGAAAACTTCAGGATTATACAGGCAAAATCATACAAAACATCATGACTAAAATCTATTTTAAGAAATATTTGAGAATCATGAATACTTTATTAATCCTGGGGGAAATTTGAAGTAGAATATTTGAAATATATTACATGTTACATACTTTCCTTTTTGCCCAAAATCTAGGTATCAAGTATTCTAAGTAAGCTAAGAGTTTTGTTTTGACCTAACCTTAATGTTTAACTGTATTTGCAGGAGCTCTTGATTGACAGCTGAATGTTCTCCATCCTGAAGAAATCAGTTGTTGAATGAAAGAGAAGAGTATTGTGAAATGCCAGGTTTAGAGGGGCACTGGATAACATTTTCTGAAGGGGCTTCTCCAAAGCCGGAGAAAGAAACCCTTGTGATTATCATCAGAGTTATTCCAACAGTGGTTTGGAGAATTCATATTATGTAGCCATTTTAAAGCATGGCTTATTCAGGGAACTCAGAAAGGGTATATTTCAATACATGCAACATCAGTTTGGCCATTTAAATGCATATTTAACAGTGTTTCCTCATTTTTTGAAAGTGCAGAGCTCAATCAGTACGGCATCCTTGCTGTAAGAAACTCAAATATACAGCATGAAGTCAAAAAACGTTAACAAAGGAGGAGTAAATTATGTAATGGACCATAGTGTAATGGGAACAATCCCTCAAGTGTATATGTCCACACTGTTCATTGATCACTGTCCAATCTGCAGTCAAGCATTTTTTGCATTCCATTGAACTGATTTGTCTTTTTCGTTTCACAAATTTCCTAGAATTACTTTCAACCTGCATTCAGGTGAGAATGATCTTCCTGTCTAAGGAAACATTCAAATACTTTGAAGTTATACACTGTATTCCTACCAGAACATGACAATGTTTTTTAATGGAACCCAGGACCAGCAATAGCTCAAATTGATGAACTGACTTTTTGGTTTCATGCTTTTTCCTGAAGATTTTATTTTGGTAGGGAAATATTTTCTTCTTACCTATTTGAAAAGTATTGGTATCAGTTCCAAGCACAGTATTTAAATAAACTTCCACAGACTTGGAAAATGTCTTCATTCTCTGATATTTTATTCCATGGATGATAATGATAATAATTGTTGTCTATATTATATTGTGTAAAACGTATTAAAAAAAAACAAGAATTTCAATGTTGCCATCAGTAAAATGTATGGATATGAGATTTATGGCACTAAATGTGATATAGGATAGGATAGGATAGGATAGTACTTTATTGATCCCCAGAGGGGAAATTCGGGCGTTACAGCAGCACAGACAAGAAAGCTCAAAAATACACATTAAACAGAATAGATAAGATAAATCAAAACAGGGGGTATATACAGTACAAAATGAATGATGAAGTTAACTGGGGGGAATTGAGAATTGAGACAGTATTTGCAGAGAATGACAAGATAAAGTGACAAGTGATTAAAGTGACTTGGTATGATAAATAGCAGCAAGTAATGTAAACAGCAGAGAAGATATAGTGCAATATGAACAATATAGTGTAATATAATGAAATATTATATAATATAGACTAGTATAATAATATAATAAAAATATATAGAATGTACAGTATATATGTATATATATATTGCACATTCTATATATTATAATAATACAATGTTAGTAATGATAATATGAAGCAGGTCATGTGGGTAGTGTTTCATGGGGGTGAAGTTTAGTGTCAAGGACGGACTGTTATTGTTGTCATAGGATATATAGTTAACATGGTTGTATTATCAAAGTTCAACATTACACAATAAAAACATTTTCTGCTGTAAATCATGTTTTATTTTTCATTTTGATTTCCCTGTCATTTCACCCCACTGAACAGTTGAACGGTATCTTCTGGTTAGTTCATGAACGGTCTTCATATTTATCAAGATCTGAAAAAGTGAGGGAGGCTACACAGGAAGTGAAGCTGCCTGACTTGAAAGATAGGCAGACAAAATGTGTTTGAAACTCCAAATGAAGACTTTTTTTAAAAAAAATCTTGTGGCGTGTATTACTGTTTCAGACGCAAAATGTAGAGAAGTTCTTGTAATGTTTCCCTGAAGTTATATCCATAACCATTGATCATGCTTATTTCCCCTGCCTGGTGCCACCACTCTGCTAATGCACCGGTATGTTCCCTTAACTACGTAGCGAGATTTCTAAGCCAATCGTCGTTACGGATGTTTACTTGGTGATCTCCTATTGGCTGTTTACAGCAAAATAGAGGCGGGACTTCTACGATCCAGTGGATACCTTTGGTGGAAGCACAAGTAACCATAGTCGAAGTGGTTGGAGTCTTCGCGGCCTGTTGGGTTGTTTTATGTAAAAGAAAAGGAAACGTAGCGTTAGAAAGTATTTGTTACTCCTCGGAAGGATTATTACACTACCCGGAAGCCACGTCAAAGCCGCCGTCATATGAAACAGTCTGCTAGTCGGTGATAATTTTATGGCTAACGTCAGCTACATGTTTAGACAGCATGAAGCTAGCTAGCTAGCGTTACATCACAATCAATGTAGAAAACGCTAACGCCCGCTAGCTACCTGTGTTAGCCTGACAATGTAATGTTAAAAATTGTTTAAAAAAGTAATTTCATGTCTGCTGAAATGTTAGTATCATATACTCCTTGCTGAACGTGATTCGGCGTAAGTTTACAGTAACCTAGCTAGCCCATACACTGGCAACAGCATGATTACATACATGTTAATGTATTTAACGAAGAGCTGGCTTTAAAACGCACTTTGATCTTAATTATAATGTTGTGTTGTCCTGGACTGACCTCCCACGTGGTGCCCTTCATGACTTTTAGTGAGGAGTGGGTGTTAACCCTTTTGACTTGATGTTAAGCTCCCACATCAGTTCAAATCATCACAGTGATTTTACTGACTGGAGAAAGCCCTGTGTAGGTATGATACAACACCTGTAATAGTTTCTTCTTTTAGGATGGACGGTCTGGACTGAAGCTCGGTTGGACAGAAGAAGACAACAATAAGTAAACGGAAACTAAGAGAATGACCATGGCCTATTCTAACTACAGCAACCTGAGCAGGGCTCAGCTTACCTTTGAGTACCTGCACACAAACTCGTAAGTACTTGATTATAACCCGGTTAATACACATTATTATGATAACTATTATAAAATGCCAATAGACTCAGATGCATTCAACTTAACATTTAAACTTAATACTGTTGTGACCTGATAAGAAGTTTACATCAGATCAATGCCCAAACATTGCTTTGTTAAATGTACACCCAATTTTATTTCACTATCTTGTCAGTTTTTGTCTTTAATAATATGTTATTTTTTAAACTCTGCATGGATCATCTAAAGTTATGATATGGCTTAATTGTGATGTACATTGAATATTAAGATACAAGTCTGGGAACTTGTATGAGGGGCCCTCCTCAGTCCTAATTTTATGACCCCTACTTGGTTAGCATCTTCAGCATTGTAACATTCAAAGCTCAAGTGAACTTAACTCCAGTTCTGCTTTTAAGAGGGGGGGGAGTAACTTGATCATATTCAAGTAAATTATAAATTCACTCTTTTGAAGTATAGAGTCCAATTAAAATGTGCAAAGTAGATGTAACCAACTAGGAACACAGTTATGCAATAAATCTACCTGTAATACAATCCTCTGTAATCGATATATGCAATTAATACATAATTGTGATTAATTAATTTCAAAGCATGTAATTAATAAGAATAATTTTGATCGATTAACAACACTAGAAGTAAAATAAGAAAAAGAATCGAAACGGATGGTAGGATAGTCTGAGAGAATATGAGAATCAGGGGTTCATCATGAATCATTAAACATATTAAGAACCTCCCTCTTCTCCACTGATATTAAAATAAATCTCTTAAAAGACTTGAGGAAATTCAGCGTGTTGTTTTTAAAACATATTTATACCTGTTAACACAAGATGTATTCATTTTTAATAATTGATTATATTGAATTAATTAAATGCATGGTCTGTTTTCAGGACAACCCATGAGTTCTTATTTGGAGCCTTGGCAGAACTGGTTGACAATTCAAGGTATCCTTAACAAGAGCTTCTAACTGTTATCAAGCATTGCAGCATGGCAAACTTACATTGGCCTGGTTATCATGTTGATTGAAGCAAAAACTCTCAAAGTTGATTTCTTTCTATTCCTAGGGATGCCAATGCCACACGAATAGACATCTACACAGGTAAACTCCAGGATAACTCCTTCAATGATGCATACATGTTTATTCAAGCTCTTAACATGACTCTTTCACCTTCCTGCTGTGCTGACAGAAAAAAGACCAGAGCTGCGGGGCGGCTACTTGCTCTGTTTTCTGGATGATGGGATTGGAATGGACCCCAGTAAGTGCTACTTGAGTAACTGAGTAATTGCTTAAACTGTCCTTTTTCATGAGTATCCATTGTGAGGTTTCAGTGTATTTTGTGTTTTAAACTTGATACTGAATGCCTTTCTTTTATTAGATGAGGCAACACAAGTTATTCAGTTTGGAAAGTCAAGCAAACGGTCCCCTGAGTCCACTCAGATTGGCCAGTATGGAAACGGATTGAAATCGTAAGACCAATATCTGAACTTGTATGATTTTGGTGCTATACATGAGGTGCACTAGTGTTTAAATTCCCATATCATTCTTTTTAACAGTGGCTCTATGCGTATTGGCAAAGACTTCATCTTGTTCACAAAAAAGGGCGACACGCTGACATGCCTTTTCCTGTCAAGGACTTTCCATGAAGAGGAAGGACTAGATGAGGTCAGAATCCAATTAAGAGGGATTGTTACAAGGAACTTAAGTACTCATGGTATCTAGGTTTTTTTAAACAAATAATCTCAAGTCAATTAAAAATAAACTTATAACTTAACAAAAATATCATCAGGCTTTATGTGTGATCAAATTTTTTTGGGAAATATTTATTCATGCATTGCCACACAACCTACATCTTATTATTTGATGTTCATGCATTTTCTTTGCCAATCAGCCAAGAAGGAGTTCTGATACTACATTGATTTTAAATGCAGAAACTCGGTCTATTAAAATGTACATAATGCCATTGGTTAAATTATGCTGGTCTTAGCTATGGCTTTATATCAAAATCGACCACCTTGACCACGGGACAAAGTTTAGCCTTTTCTTGTTTAGGAGGGGCTTTCCTCTAGAATGTAATTGTTTAAATTCAGGCTTTTCAACATCCCTTAACTTTCTTACTAAAAGACTTTGATCGTCTCTCTTCAGGTGATAGTGCCTCTCCCTTCATGGGATCTGAAGACCAAAGAGCCTCTAACTTCTGACCCAGAGAAGTACGCCATAGAGACAGAACTGATCTTCAAATACTCCCCTTTTAAAAATGAACAGCAGCTGATGGAGCAGTTCAACAAAATAGAAAGTAGCAGTGGTACGTATATAATGATATGTTTCCCATTGATTAGACAAGTTCTTACTACTTGAAGCTTCTGAGTAACTTATTAGCGATAACTTTAATGGCTTTAAACCTAGTGTTGGGCTATGACATGAGTCATATTGATTATGATGCTTTTCTGTTTTATTTGTTGAAAGGTACCCTTGTGATCATCTATAACTTGAAACTGATGGACAACAGAGAGCCAGAGCTGGATGTAGAGACGGATCACCAGGACATACTGATGGCTGGGATACTAGTTCAAGGAGTGTGAGTATGTCATTAAAGCGTTTAACCAACGAAACGTCAAGCTCTATATTTCCACAATGAATTTTATTTAATGTTGCTAAAACTAATTAAGATTGTGTTAATGTTGATATCCATGCCGTGTTCTTTCTCACAGGAAGCCAGAGAAGAGGTCATTCAGGGCATACGCTGCTGTGTTGTACATCGACCCACGCATGAGGATTTTTATCCAGGGGCATAAAGTCAGGACCAAGAGATTGTCATGCTGTTTGTATAAACCAAGGTAATATGATGGCACATGTTTGATGTCAGTTCATATTGGATTCTAGTAACAATACTTTCATGAGCATTCTTGTTTTGTTCAAAGGGTTTATAAATACTCATCGACTCGTTTCAAAACTCGAGCTGAGCAAGAAGTGAAGAAAGCAGATCACCTTTCTAAGATTGGTGAGAGAACTATAAAATGAGTGTTAATTTGATTTCATGCTGTCACAACCAACATGTCACTCTCATCCGTCAACAATGTTATGTTTTATTTCAGCGGAGGACAAAGCCAGAGAGGCAGAGAGTAAACGTGTATCTTTGGAGGCCAGATTGGGAGAGGACCTGTCAAAAGATTCACGGGTAAGCTAAAGAGGATGTTTTGCTTAATTTGTCAAATTCAAACTTGATGTAACTGTGCTCAATTGTTAAACTGGTATCTCATCTAAGCTTTTTTAACATTTCAACTGATGTCTTCTTATGCTCTCTATTTCTCAAGGCAATCCTGAGAAAGGTTCAAGACTCCGCCATGATGCTGCGGCGGGATGCCGACATGAAGAAAATGATTCTCGAAGCCAAACAGAGGTATGATAAAGAAAACATGAAACCTTAATTGTCAAACTTACAACAGCGAAAGAAAGAAAAACAGAGGTTGTTATTTTTAATCTTGGCATTTTAACTAGCTGCTCTTTTTGTGTTTTTTGGCGAAGGAGAACACTTACTCGCAAATTTCACTCAACACAACGCTCTAAATGTCTTTGTTCATCGCTGGGCTTTGTCCAATCAGTCAGTTTCCAACATGTTGTTGTTTCTCAGAGCACTGAAGGAGCCAAAAGAACTGAATTTTATATTTGGAGTGAACATAGAACAGAGGGAGCTGGATGGGATGTTTGTGTACAACTGCTCTCGTCTCATCAAGATGTACGAGAAGACAGGCCCACAGCTGGAGGGAGGCATGTGAGTAACACGACCTCTGAGAATGAAAGGTTAGTTTATTTTCATTGCAGTAATGTGAAGTAAATCATCAATATGCTTTGTTTGTTTTAGGGCCTGTGGAGGCGTGGTTGGAGTAGTCGATGTCCCGTATTTAGTTTTAGAGCCGACTCACAACAAACAGGACTTTGCTGATGCAAAGGAGTATCGACATCTACTGAAATCCATGGGGGAACATTTAGCTCAGTACTGGAAGGACACTAACATTGGTGAGTTTCCTTTGAAGTCTGTATTTCTGTTTATCTCTTTGAGTTTCTGAACTAGGAAAAAATGTAGTTGAAGGGAACTTATGACTGTAGAAACAAAACTCAAACCCTCCACAAAAATTGGAAAGTAAACAAAGTGTTTCATCCTTTTGATTGGACTGTCATGCTCACATCACAGTGAGACACAGTTTCTTGTGTGTGTACCCCACTTTTATTCAATGAAGCATTAACCTTTAACTCTTCATTTCTGATTTTGACAAACAAGGTTATGTAAATCTTCTCTCAATGAGAGGAGTTGTTTAATGGCCTTTTTTAAACATACATAATCATTCCACTCCTAATCGTTCTCTAGTGCCCACTCTTGTACATATGCACAAAGGAACAAGTAGGGAAGTTACAGAAATTTGGCATTAGAAACATTTACCTGCATCATTTTTATTTCATGATAATAAATAACTTGTTACATTTTAAAAGACTGACTGTCTGTGTGTATACAGCTCAAAAAGGAATAGTGAAGTTCTGGGATGAGTTTGGATACCTGTCTGCCAGCTGGTCTGCACCTCCATCATCAGAATCTAGATACAAGAGACGTCGAGCCATGGAGATACCACTTACTATTCAGTGTGGTACGTTGCAGATTCATACTCAAACACACATTCACACAGATGTTGTATCACAGTAAACTAACAATGAACCCGCACTGACTCTGAATGTGCTTTTCATTTTTACAGACAAATGTTTGAAGTGGAGAACACTTCCTTTCCAGATGGATGCTGTGGACAAACGCTACCCAGACAGTTGGGTGTGTCTCATGAACCCAGACAGCAACCAGGACAGGTGAACAGGATGATCTTTTCTTTGTAGGATATGTGTTTTCATTTGTATCTTGCACCATTTTGTTTTATTATTTATGCAACATTCATGCCAATTTAATAACTGTGTCACTAAAACACTGTTTTGAAAACGGTGGAGTGCTTCTTCATGTTGTTGTATTTATTTTTTATGTTTGCAGGTGTGACGCTCCTGAGCAGAAACAGAATTTGCCGTGTGGTGTTCTGAAGAAAGACAAGCAAACAGCCGAAGACAAACGTAAAGAGCTGGCAGAGAGAATCAAACAGCAGCAGGATAAACTTCAAGCATTGCAGGTACGTCTCTCTCTCTCGCTCTCTCTCTCTCTATCTCTCTCTATCTCTCCCCCTTGTTCTGTCGTTCTCTGTCCAGTGGGTTCTGTGAACATCAGGACATCATGGAGTGTATTTTAATTTTTCAGAAAACCAGCACTATCAAATCTGCGGCAGATGTAAAGAAGCTACCACTTGAGGTCAGCATGAAACCAACAGAGAGCACTTCTCAGGTACTAGATTTCATGTACTCTTCTAATTCTGGGTCACTTTAAAAAAAAAAAATTAAATTAAGTTGAATCCTGTTGTCTTGTTTTCCAATCATTATCTCACTTTGATGTTTGTGTTTTTTTCCTTCTTCTTTTTTCACATTCTATGATTTCAGGCAACTAGGTCTTCTGAAAGGTCCACCACACGTCCTCGCTCCCCACCACTCCCAGCTCACCTCAAAACTGCCCAGAGTACCCCTCCATCTCGTGCATCTTCTCAGCGCTCCACCCGAACACCCGCAACTCCACCTCAGCCTCGATCGCGAGCTGCAGCAAAGCCCCCTCCACCTGCATCAAGGCCTGCACCCAAAGCTTCTGCCAAAACACCCCCACCCAGCCGCAGCTCACGGGTAGGTTACTAGATTTTGAAAGATTTCCACCAGAACCAAACAGTACCAATAGAAAGCTCTCTTGAACATACTTATCAGTATACAGTATACTTATCAGTATGTTCAAGTTTTTCCCAGAAACAATTTACTAATAATATTTATCTCCTTATTTAGACACCTGCCAAATCCCCATCAGCCAAACCTGCAGCTGCTGGACAACGCAAGAGAATCATAGAGGATGACAGCGAAGAGGAGGAGGAGGAGGAAGAGGAGGAAGAAGAGGAGAAGGAGGACGATGACAGTGAGGAGGAAAGTGAAGAGGAACAACCACAGACAAAAAAATCCAAGCTGGCCGCAGCGGTTTCTAACCGTGGGAAAGTGGTCGAGAAATCAACACCTGCTAAACGTGGCAAGCTGGACGAGGTAAACAGAACCTGATGCACCAGTTAAAGAAGACTTTTCTTTGCATCAGATCGTTATAAAGACATTATAAATCTGAATTTATTTTTATAAAACTTAAAATATATAAATATTTAAAAACATAGACATGTAGAGAATATAATGGCAGCGTTAGCAAAGCTCCAAACAGCACTAAAGTGTTTGAATTAATCCTTTAAATTAGCCTTTTTGTGTTAGTCAGGGTGTGTGGCTCATTGTGCAGCATGCCTTCAGGACTGTGCTGTGATGGTGTAGCTGCTGTTTCTTTCTGCTGCTTGTTGCCTCTCTGTCTCTAATACCACTTACCTCTCGCAAGAGGCCTCCATACACCAGTTGCAGCTTGTACAGAATGCCCCAGCCAGAATGCTATCCAGATGCAAAAAAGGGAACATATCAAACCTATACTAGCATCCCTGCACTGAACTCCCATTTATCACAAAATCCCACACAGAATGTTTTTGTTTGTGTTCAAAGCCATCCATGGCCTCGCTCCTAGCTTTATTGAAAAACTTGTCTCAATACAGTACAGCCAGCGCCTCAGATCCTCTGATCAGGAGCTATTAACCATCCCACATACTGTACACAGCGAAAATATTCAGAGATGAGGCCCATCCTTAGACTCTGGAACAGCCTCCCTACATATTAAAACAGCAGAATGTTTTGAAATCTTTTTAAAAAAACGCCTCAAAATTAATTGTTATTCCGTTGCCTTCACCTGCAGCTGATACTTTACTTTCTTTACATTATACCTTGTTTAAAAGGAGCCTTCCTTCATTTGTGTGTGTGTAAGTATGGTTGATCACACTGCGTCTCCATTTCATGTGTCGTGACGATCTTTGAATTGCCCTAAATGTGTTCTTGGGTTCTTTTGTAAAGTTTGGTACAAGAGATGACTGATCACTGAGAGACTCATTTAAAGACTTCTACACATTATCCATGATGTCTTACAAACTTAAGCTAATCAGGGAAAACAGTAAAAATATGACCCGTTCTTAAGTACATTAACATAAACAACATTAACTACAGGGCAAAGCTGAAAGGCAACTTTTGTTCTAAGCATTTGTAGACAGGCTGTAATAACCCTTTGACTTTTGGATTGTTTTAATATATTACATATACATGCTGCTGATTGTTGCAGACATTCATGAGCACCTCTTTAAGCATCAAATCAAATGCACTTTAATGACATGACCAGATATTTTTTGTTTTCATACTCTTGCGTTTCTTTGAACCCATACTTTTATCAGGAGTCCTTGAAGTTAACTGCGGTAAGCACTGCTTTGTTTGCCTCCAACAGTATTTACAATACTGGCGAGACAGTGACACTGAATGAAGTTTTTGCCTTGTGCATTGAAGAAAAAAAGGACATACAGGCATTCAAGGATGACTAAGTAGGTTTCTGAACCTTAAATCAGAGCCCTTCTGCTGTTGACATTGCAGGTTAACAAACGCTCACAACCTGAGAAGACACAGCAGAAGCCGACCACACCATCTACTGGCCTTAAATCTGTTTCCGTGCAGCCGCATGTTGCTAAAGCAAAGGTAGCTTTACCCGGTCACCCTGTCTAATACCTTCATAAAAAGCTGAATCTGCTCACAGCTTCTAACAGTCATGAAACTTTAACTTTCAGCAGATCATGGTGAACTGTCAGATTATCGTTCTCTTGTCTAACAATCGTCTCTTGAATCAGAGTTATCATTCTCTCGCCCCTTTCTGTCAAGCATGCCTTTCTCTCTTAATTCCTGAGGTCACTGGAATTTTCACTTCTTTTATTAATGACATTCAAATAATTTCTTTCACTTCCTTCTGGCAGAAAATGTTTCTCTGACTGGAAAGATGGTGATAGTTGTTTTTTTTTTAAGGCCCCTGAGAAGTCACCACAGCAAGAACCAGAGAATGACCCTAAAAATGCTCAGAGAGGTGAGAAAGACTACACTACCCTAAAATGTATCGACATGTAGCAGAAAAGAAGGCTCTAAAAAAAAACAAGGGTGGATTTCCCCCTATCTCTATTTTTCTTGCAGATAAGGGTCTGCTCGTTGAAGTACGTGTCAATAAGGAGTGGTACACAGGCAAAGTCATCGCTGTGGAGGCAAATAAACAAAGCGTACGCTGGAAGGTGAAATTTGACTATGTACCTCGAACCACCCCAAAAGACCGATGGTAAGATGATTTGTCTGTGTCGCTGCCCGAATGGCTAATTCTGTTTACCTACTTCATGACAAAAAGCCTGTTCTTTTAATAACCTTTATGTGTGGGTCTGTGAAGGGTGTTTAAGGGCAGCGATGATGTGCGGTTGATGCGGCCGCCATCTCCCATCTCTCAGACACCAGACACCCAACAGGAGACAGAGAAGGGACCAGCACCCATGGAGCCAGACACTACCCAACCAGGAACCAGCCGGGAAGTGACCGACAGTCTAGTCAACATGTTGAGGTGAGCTGATTTTAATAAACAGCCATGATTATTATCTTTCATTCAAGTGTTGTAGTTCTGTGGTGTGTTCACTGTCCTGTTTGTTTGCAGGACAATGCTACGCTACTTCTTCCCTCCTGCTTTTCGGATTCCAAAGGACGATGTTAACAGCATGTCAGCTGAGGAGTTGGTGGCCTTTCCTTTGGTGAGATAGATACAATATACGTGTTTATAGAAAGTAAAGGTTTTTTATTTAAAAAGAGCATGCAGAGGGAAATGTATTGTGCCAGAAAAAGTACACGTAAAAAATACTGGGAGGAAGGACAGATGGCCTAGCGGTTAGGTCACGCCCCATGTATGAAAGCTATAGTCCTCAAAGCGGGCAAGTCTGTTCGAGTCTGGCCTGTGGCTTTTTTCCCGCATGCCTTTCTCCATCATCTCTCCCCAGTTTCCTACTTTATCTACTGTCCTATCCAAATAAAGGTATAAAAGGCCCAAAAATACAATGGTAATGGTTTTACTCATTGTGTTACGAGTCCAGAGTATTGACTGCTGCTGTATTCTCTTGTTCCCACCCCCCCCTCCCATTTTAGAAAGAGTATTTCCAGCAGTATGAGTCAGGTCTCCAGTCTTTGTGTAACTCGTACCAGAGCAGGGCTGATGCCAGGGCCAAAGCTGTGGAGGAGAAGAGTAACAGCGCTGAGGTCAAACTGAAGGAGGCAGACGAGAAACTACAGAAGCTACGAACAAACATCGTAGCACTTCTGCAAAAAGTACAAGAGGTAAGGTTAACGAATGTACCTGTTGAACCAGAAACCGATTATCTACAGTGTGACATTATGACCTGTCTATCAAATTGAAACTTTGTTCTCTGAGTAAGTAAAACGTTAAACTTTTTTATTTTTTATTTTAGGACATTGACATAAACACAGATGACGAGCTTGATGCATATATTGAGGACCTCCTTACAAAAGGTGATTAAAGATGAAAAAACTGAGAGAAGAGGACCTGCAAATAAACAGACCGGCAGTTTTCAATACAACAGATACTTTCTAACGGCTCCCCAAAGACTCGTGCTTATGTGCAGTTGGCTGTGAATATTTGGGGCTATTTTCCTTGTTAATCCCTCCATTTCTTAAATCTGATTGTCATAAGTTTGATCTTTTATGTTTTCAATTGTTTGCTCCTGTTCCTTCAGTTTTATGCATTGTTGGGGTAACATTGTGGTTTTCTCTTCAGTCCTTTTTATATAGCTGCTTATATATGTAAGTCTATGTTAAAGCCATCCTTTCCTGGATGATCTTTGGAATAGTTTGTGTAGGTTTAATACAATTTATGCTCCCTTTATAAAGTCAACTAATGCTGTTTAACGGCAGACTACATTTGTTCTTCTTTTGGTTGATCGTCAGATGAAAATCAGACACAAATTAACTCAAGACTTGGGCTTGACTGGTTGATGTCCTGTGCTCCACACTGTACTTCTGCATTACAATTTATTTTTCTACACTAAAACACATCAGTGTTGGTCATTACCATAACCAGGTTAATGTTTTACGGTTGGGTGATTTGCCACACCCACAAACAAGATTTTCTTACTGGGTTTTATCAGTATGAGTATTCCCCTGTACCACTCCCCAATTTAAACTATGACTGTTCTGTGTTTATTTTTGGAAGAGAAAATAATCTCGTTTAAATGCAAACGTTGTGTTCATTATTATTCAGTGCCTGTGTCCCTTTTGAACAGATTTTTAACATGTCATGGAAAATGTTTTATTAAACAGTGCATGCTTTAGTCTTTACGTTCTGATGAAGGAAAATAATGATTCTGTATTTTTGACAAATCTTTACCATAAACAATAAAGCAGGTTCAGTAACAACTTATGATAGATGTATATCTGTTATTGTTATACACCTACGTATCCAAAAGTATAATTAAAAGTATTTAAGTGCAAGTTTAAAAAGTAACAATTAAGTTATACATTTTAGTCAAAAATGGTAAACAACCTTTTTTGATGTATTTTGTTTACCATGACTTTGTTTACCATGACTAACTGGATTACTGCATTTTACAAACAAACAAATTCAACTCAATTGTATCCGAGAAATAAAGCTGAAATCTCAAAAAAAGAGATATCGCAAAAATCTTTGAGAAGTCAATCAAAGCTGATAGCGTACCAATTAATTTGTTACACAGAACGTGTTGGCCGAATAAAAGCGAAAGGATCCTTTGACCTAAATCCGGGACTTTTATTTTGAAGGCCAGAGTCTACACGAGTAACGTACTGAATGTAAACAATCCGGAGCTAACGACAGGTAAGACCCTGTTTCTCTTACTTCTATGAAGCTTATACGTCTTACATGCTGAGGATTCAATATGATCAAATCAGTTATCCATATGAACTGGTTTAAAGTTATGGCATTAATAATGAAGAATATCTTTGTAAAGGTTAGCTCTGTCGTGGTTGTTGTTGCAGAGCTGTGGTCACTTCATTTTGCAAAGTGAGCAATTAAGTAAATAAACAGCTGGATCGACAAGGACCAGGCTAACTATTAGGCTGTTGTCCATATGAACCATTATTATATAATGCCATGAAATTACTATATTGGAGCAGGTTGCTTATCATATCTGCATAAATATATCAACGGAGTGAAATATACTTTGACCCACTTAGTAATGCTAACAGCTAGCTTTACTGATTCACTTACAGATTAGTTTTGACGAAAACAGTGAAATGATCCCTAATTAACAAGAAATAACATGAAAGGTAGACATGAATTAATCTTAATAAAGGAATGAGGACTTTTTAGCTGGTTATGGTACAGCACAGTGTATTCAGGTCGTGTCTGTTAGAGCTATATACAGCATGCAGAAATGATATTGACAGTGACAAATAATGATTAAATGCACAAAACTAAAATAGACCAAAAAGCATGAAAAATGTTCATTGTAATGTTGAAGCAAGTAGGTGTTATTTGGGGGGTTATTGAAACTATTGTTACTGATTAAATGTTCATCACAGTGATTATGACTTGATGGCTTGTGGGAATAAAGAATATTATTTATTACATCCTACATTACTTGTTAATCCTGCATATGATTGGAAAGCTTCATTTTTAGCACCGATTTTTCTTTCTCTCTTCAGGCTGCGGGTCTTGAGCCATGTCGGTGTGCTCAGCTCTGCTGAATCGCCATTTAGTTGGAGGCTGCTGCAGGGCTTGGTGGGGTGTTCCTCGACCTCTGGTCCACATCAGATCAGCCAGTGTAGCCGAGCCAGGGACACAAAGATCTGATGAAGACTCACTTTGGGAGGCAGGAGGCTACCTGCCATTCTCTGGAGCCAAGATCGGCTCTTTCTTTCAGGAGCAGCCTGTGTTGAAGAACCCATTTCTAGAGGATGCCTTACTCAGAGGATACCTGAGGAGACACCTACCAGAGGAGGTGAGGAGATGGCACAACTTTGTCTACAGCTACAGTTATTATATATAGAGAGATGATCCAAAGTTGTTCCACATTTGGATCCTCTTTAATGCCTGAAAAAGCAGTCACAACCTTTTTTGTTTTTAAGATATAAAGCCGGGGATGACATTAATGCATGATGTATGATGAGTTGCATATTACAATATTCTTTTGCAGTCACTTTATATTGATGAGCTTTAGAAAGTACTGCATTTGTTTTGGAAGGTGATAAAGTTTGAGGGCAATAACTGAGAAATACATTGAAGTGATTCACTTAAGAAAGACACAAAAATAAGTATGAAAACATTTCTACATACTAAGAAGTAATAATGTAATAAACATAGCCTCAATGGCTTGTGGAAAGTCTTTTTTGATCTAACATTGAGACAATTAATGTGCATAAATATCAAATAAGTTTTGAAACGTGTCCACTTATAGTACATTTACAAACGGCAAAAAAGGTCAGTAAAATAAGTGTATTATGTTTTATCACAAAGTGGAAGTATTGAACTGAAGCCTGTTATTGCTCACTGGTGTGACTAAACTGTTTATATCAGCAGGGTGTGGTAGTGCTTCTGCTTCTGTCATGAAGAGCTGCTATCAGCTTAGTAAGCCACTACAAACAAATTGGGATGTCACTGTTGGCCGAGTTTGGAGCTTTATGAAGTTTTGATTCTCTTTATGAACAGATTAAAAAAAAAATCAAAAGCTTCATCCTCTCATCGCAGATTCTTCTCATAGCTTTTCAGCCACCACATCAAGTCCTGCATTTTCCAAATAATCGCATGCAAAAAAGGACAGTTTTGTTCTGAGGTCCGTCTGACTTTCTTTGTATCAAAAAAACTTCTGTATGTGAGAACTTCTCCACCAGATGGCCAGGATCTATCTTTTGAGTTCAATGAGCTGAGGTATTTTTCAAGTGTGTGTTCTTGTTCACAGGCAGTGTCCTCAGACTTGTGTGCATTTGGAGAACGTATAGCAAATGAGGTGGACGGGTGGGGCCGTGAGTGTGAGGTTACTCCTCCTCGTTTGGTGCACTTCGACCCCTGGGGTCGCAGAGTGGACCACATTGTGACCTCCCAGGCCTGGAAACGCATGAAAGACCTGTCGGCAGAGGAAGGACTTGTTGCCATCGGTTATGAGAGGTCGTACAGGGAATGGAGGTTTGGAAACTGTTGTACTTCCTTCTTTTAGTTGAACTATGATTGGCATATTTTATATCAATAATGTCATTTTTCAACCAGTCTCTAATGATAAGAGTTGTTAAATTAGCATATCAGTAAGTGGAATTTGGTTTGTGTTTGTTCTAGTCGTGTGTTCCAAATGAGCAAGTTATACATCTTCTCGCCCTCCTCTGGTCTCTACACCTGTCCTCTGGCCATGACTGATGGAGCTGCTAAAGTCATCGAGGTGTGTCACACAAAAACAGTCATCTGACTTACGTTGTACAATGTAGTTCTCACCCCACCAAAAGCATAAGCTTGAAATCACGTTAGTTTAATAGTAGCTGTGATTACATGCTCAATCACACTATTGTTGCCTTTCTGTGGTAACCTTCATTTCTTCAAAGTAATATAAAAACAAGTGTATAAGTTATGTTGATGTGCATGATGTTCAAATATTTTAACAGGCCGAAAGGGACAGAAACTTTGACGCTTTATCCAAAAGAAAATCTAAAATTAGACTGCAGCTGAATAGATGAGTTGAAAAGTAATTTTTTACAGCTGAACAAGAAACTGTGTGGTAAGCTCATACAAATGCTTGCATAAATAAATAAATACCAGAAACAGCTTCCTGTAATCATGGCTCTTAAAGTAGTCAGAATATTTTTGAAACAGTCCTGAACTCCACCTTGTTTTTTTTCTGAACTTGTATAAAACGTGAGTGCTGTTCTGGCTGTGTGCGTAAAGTCTATAGGGGATTCTTGGCTGGTGGATGAAGCCTACAGTCGTCTGACCACCCGTCAGCCCAAACGATTCTGGACGTCTGGACAGTGGATGACTGAGAGACAGGGAGGATCTGATGTGGGTCAGTAGTGTCATGAACTAGCATCCTAAAGAAAAACGCAGAATAAAACTGGTAACTACTGTCATGCATCGTGGGTTGCCTTTAACTGTCAATTTGCATTTCCTCAGCCAGCGGCATAGAGACAGTAGCAGTTTCTCAGACAGATGGTTCATACAAACTTCACGGCTATAAGTGGTTCACGTCTGCTACAGACGCTGATATGACTCTCACACTGGCCAGAACACAGGATCGAACCGGAGCAACGACACCGGTACAGCTGCCTCCTGTAACATCAGTCATCACTCCTGTTAAATGACTTACATAATGTTGTGCGTGTGCGTGTGTTTGTGTGTCTGCTTGTGTCTGCTTGTGTCTGTGCTGCAGGGTAGTAGAGGTTTGTCTTTGTTCTATGCAGAGGTGTGCAGAGGTGAGGATGGCCGGCTGAAGGGCATCGAGGTTCAGAGACTGAAGGACAAGCTGGGCACGAGACAGATGCCGACTGCTGAGCTGCTGCTGGATGGTCTACCTGCACACAAGGTCAGTCTCAGAAATGAACTGAACCTTTCTGCTGTATTCTGCCAAAGCATGCATTTACATTTAATTTATGTTTATGTTGATTGATTTTCCATTCAAAGTTATGAAAATTTACAGCAGCTTTCTAAGCAAACATTACATAATAATAATAATAATAATAATAATAATAATACATTTTATTTAAAGGCGCCTTTCAAAACTCTCAAGGTCACTTTACAGAGCAGAGATAAAAACAACAAATAACAAAACATAAAGTGAATTACCTCTACTTTTCTCCAAACAACACAGAGCAGCAAAAACCAGAGCCATGAGCTGGGAGCAGTGGGAAGCTGAACGAGCTGAATTAGTCAATGATTAGTGTTAATATCATAGTTCAGCTTTGTGGAGCTTTAACTACACGCAACTTTTTCCTTTCCATGCATTCTTCAAAGAGTCTTAAATAAAAAACAATGCTTGTTGTTATTCTAGCGTAAACACACTAAATTGCTGCATCTTAAGTCAATAATACACACCAGTTCAATACAGTGTACAATACATGCAACTCATGATAGCATACGTTTTAGCAGTTTCTACCATTTACACTACTTGGATATAATCGTATGTGATAATAGATGTCAATGAACTGTGTCTTTGAAATGATCGAACCTGGTCTGTCTGGTTTGAGAATATTCATCTTTTCAGTTTTTCAGTGTGATTGTACAACATACTAACTCAATGCTTAGAATAGCTCTTCATGTGGTATGGATTTTAGTCTACGCTCCTGCTTTTACCAAAAGCCTAGGCAGTTTTATAACCTCATGCTTCATTGCAACAATCATTTTATATGGAAACAAAATACTTTATGATCATTCATTTGACAACACAGAAATATGTCAAAAATGATTTGCATATTTTTTCTTTTCTATATCCACAGCTGTCAGAAGAAGGTCGAGGTGTGGCCTCCATAGCTAACATGTTAACAGTAACCCGGATTCACAACAGCGTATCTGCAGCAGCTGCAATGAGAAGGCGGGAAAAATACTCATACTACTTCACACCAGTCCTAGCTAAATGCTACGTAAGCTGATTATAAAATGTGTGTGTCTGTGTGTGATCACAGGGTGGTGCAGTTAGCTCGTGACTATGCCACTCGCCGCACTGCCTTCGGAAAGCTTCTTAAAGACCACCCACTGCACATGCGGACTCTGGCTAGGATGGAGGTAAACTGGCATAGGGTGAAAAAAAGAAAAACACAAACTCACTGCAGTTTCCCATCATGCCTCACTCATGCCTGCAACATTGACAGGTGGAGACTCGTGGCGCGTTCCTGCTGGTGATGGATGTGTGTCGCCTGCTGGGCCGAGAGGAGAGCAAAATGGCGAGCTCGCTGGATGCACACCTACTCCGTCTTCTCACTCCTGTGGTCAAACTGTACACTGGGAAGCAGGTACTTGGCTCATACAGATGTGATAAAAGTCTCTTTTCTGTTACAGTGACCTTACCATGCTTTGTTTTGTCCCAGGCGGTGGCTGTGGTGTCGGAGGGTTTGGAAAGCTTTGGGGGACAAGGCTACATCGAGGATACCGGGCTGCCTGCAATGCTTCGGGATGCACAGGTGAGGTAAATTCTTGAAACAGAAGTTCTGGCATTGAATTATTTTAACTTTGAAGCTCACCTGTCACTTTTTCGTTCAGGTGTTGAGTATATGGGAAGGTACCACAAATGTTCTGTCTCTGGATGTGCTGCGCTGTGTGGCTCGTAGCTCTGGAATGGTTCTTCATGCTTACTTTTCTCACACTAAGGTACAGAATCAGGGAATGATCCACATGCTCAGTAACTTCCCTATGACACAGTTGAACAGAAATATGATGTGCACTTGATTCCTTTTCCTTGCAGTCCTTGCTCTCAGGTGCATCGGGTGTTTCCTCATTGGCTCCAGCAATAACAGCGGTAGATGCTGCTCTGTCTGAACTGAAGGACTTTGTACAGGTAGCAGCTACCAGAGAACCTGGCTACCTGGAGCTAGCAGCCAGAGACCTGGCATACAGCTTGGCTCGCATCTACACAGGTACGTACCACAACACTCAGTAAGTTTACATGCAATGAGAAAAGGTTGATTTTTTTGTTTCTTAACATAGCAGAAGTCACGTTGTTGTCTGCCTTCAGATATCAGCTTGCATCGAAGTTGAACCCAAAAGTAAAGCACTGAGGAAGTACGAAACCAAAATGTAAAGTTGTCCATGATTTCACAACCACCTCTTTGCCGTTTGCTATTTTGCTAACTTATTTGGAATGTCAACTGGAGTGGGCCCATTGCCATCTGCCGTAGTGGTGTCGGACATTTTCTCCCTCTGTGCATGTGTACTGGGACAAGGACAGTATTCCAATTAAATGGCTTAATTGATCTGTAACCGTAGCTCGACTTAACTGTGCATGTAAACATACTGTCTCACACACTCCTCTCACTTCACTGATTTAGAATTGCACTCCTGTAGCATTGTTGTGCTCTCTAAAAAAAACAAAAACATAAACAGTGCAGCAAACCCAGAGTCATCTTGTCTTATCCACACAATCTCCTGTCTTGTCGAAACCTATGGCAAACATTACCCACGATGTACTTGACCTCCAACAGATTAGCTCATGTAGACTCGAGTTGTTAGCCCAGAGCAGAGACTCATTGAAGGTGTCTCAGACTTTATTGAATTCTCATTAGAGCCACAAAATCCTTCTTTTTTTCATATAGAACACTCATGAAGACCTGTAAACTGCATGTGTATTTTAAATTATTACTGTCTTTATGTTTACAAGGTGCACTTCTCATCGACCATGCATGTTGGACAGGAGCCTCTCCATCTGACACCTATGCTGCTCTGAGGTAAAAAAAAAAAAAAAAAAATAGGGAGCAAATCTCATTCAGTTTTAAAAAACAAAAATGATTTATTTATTCATCATACATGTTTGTCATCAGGTGGTGTGAGAAAGACCTGTGTCCTGTGGTGACTAAACAGAGGAGAGGCTGCTATGATCCAAACTCTCCTCCACTCGATGCTGCACTGGTGTATGATCAGCTAATTCAGGACTGAAAGTGTTCAATGATAACGGATGATTAATGTTTATTCTGTGACTTAATCTGCCTTGTTTTGCCTTTCTTTAATTTTGTCAAATCTAGTTACGTTTTTCAGCATTTATATTATCACTAAGACTATGTTTAGTAAATAATCAAACCCATGTATATAAACACAGAAATGAAACTGAATATGAAGTGTCTAATAGACCACTCTTCTATTTGTAAGGAAATTATGTGGTGATGTTTTTATTCCTAATCACTGTATGTACATATCTGATTTATGTTGTGGATGCAATAAAGGGTGAACCATAGTTTAAATTTTTTTGTAGCATGGAATTTTTTCTAAGGCCTGATGTGTAAAAATGTGATTTGTATAAATAACACATAACCCCAGGCTTTTCAAACACGTCCTGGTTGCTTTCACAGCCAGAGGAAGCAAAGATCAACAAACCAAAAAATGAACTGGAGCACAGGTCAAAAGCAAGAAGAGCTCTGACTGCAGGAGTGAGTTTAATTTACATGCTGCTTTCAAGCACTGTTGAAAAATTCCTAATTTAAGATGTTATAGAGAACAAATGAACGCTATAGTTTTGCACAATTTATAAATTGCACTCCTTTTAGTTGTCTTAATGTTTACATTTTGTATTGTTTATATAGACAACACTAGTCATATTTGTAGGGACAAGAAATAGTTTTAATCACAATTATATCAAATCGAACAGGAAAAAGACCGTAAAATATGTTTACACTGTAATTTTGCCAAACTTAATTTCTAAAATGTGGTGAGGGTAAAGCTTGCTTACAAGGCTACCAATGGCTGTACAGAACCTTTTTGATATAGATGAATAAACGTGTGTGTGTGTATATGGTTTTCTCGCAATGAGGAGGTCTTGACTTTACGAGGCGTCCCTGAAGGTGGCGCATCTTGTTGGACAGACAGTAGGTGGAGCTTTAAACGAACGTGTACACAGTGTACGCGAACAGTGTGAAGCTGAGCACACGGGCTTACCACAAAGCTTGGAGAAATAAATGGGAGATATGAAATAAAGCTGGACATTCTGTATAAACAACGGAATATATATATATATATATTTTTTTTTTAATGAAGCTGAAAGGTCCGGACTGTAGGACTGAAGCCATCAAACCCAGTCCTGTGAGAAAGCAGCAGAATGGAGGCAGCTCCAGGATAGAGTGAATCATGTCTCCTGCTGTTTATCTGTCACTTCTGGTTCTTTTATCCTGTCAGCAGCGGACCAGCTTGGGCTCTCTTGCCCTCAGGAACCAGGCGAGGTGGTCCGGAAACACAACATTAGCCATGATGTCTCAAAGCAACGAAGATAAGGTTTGTAAGAATTGATAATAGAGACAAAAATAACATGTTGACATTCTTCGTTTTCAGGTGTTCCAGTGCGCTGTGTGACTTCAAGCAGGTTGTCAGCAGGTTTTCCAGCTGTCACGTGACTTGTCAAGTTTAACAGCTGTGTTTAATGTGGCATGTTCACATGACAGCAGGACTAACTTTTACATCATGGTGCTCTGATCACTGCTGGACATGTAGGATTGTGTTTATGTTTGTCTAGTATCCTACTGAGGACCATGAGCTGCATGGTGTCACAGCGTTTATACATAACTCCTGACATTTTGGTGGCAACTCATTTTTATTTATTAATAATAATTATTATTATAGTAATGAAACATTACCATCACAATGAACCAGACCTCGGAAATGAATTCTGTTTATATTAAGCTTGTGTAAATTTGTAGATGGACCTTCAATCTAAGGCGATATTTAAACCTGTCTTATTCCTGCTGATATTTAGCCTGAGCGTCTGCTTCTTGCAATGCTTTTCACAAGAATGCAGTCCAGCTTAGCTGCTCTACCACTTGTTTCACAATGCTGTTTAACAATTATGATTGATTGTACTCTATTTATATGTCATATGCACACAAAGTGCTCAACCCTCGTGGGTTTAAGACACCAGAAATTCAATAATAATTATAGTCTAATCATTTCTAATAACCTGCCATTCCCATGTCCATGTAAAGCAGTCATCAACTCTGCAAGCAGTATCAATAAAAACAGAAAAACTGATATCTGACATCAACATTTAGTAAGAGGGAAAATACATATATGTAAGGACTTCTTTATTGGATCACACTTTATTTTACAGGGGTGAAATTGGCCACTGAGTATATGTACAGTAATAACAAAACTCCTATTTGAGGCTGTTGAAGGCAGCGTTGAGAATCAATAAGCAGGACAGCTTTATAACAATATGGAATTGTTCCAACACACTAAATCTTCTAGCTACATGTGGAGGAATTTAAACCAGTCAGAAGGAAGACTGATTATTTCTCTTTGTGTGTTTGTGTATCTGTGTGTGTGTGTTCAGTGTGACCTTGTGATGAACCTCAACGCCTCAGAACGCTGTGCCTTCGTAAGGAACACGTCCGACTGTAGCATGGAAGATGGCTTCATCAACTACATTAAAGTGGCCTTCTGTCTACTCCCTGCCAACCTCACACCCCTCATCATCACTCTCTGTGTAAGACCTGTGTGTGTGTGTGTGTGTGTGTGTGAGAGAGAGAGAGATAGAGAGATAGAGAGTGAAACTGCTTCCCAGTACCAGCTGATAATTTGAGGAAGTTGACTTTCCTCTGCGACAGAACAGAGACTGATTCATTTCAGTCTTTCATGCTAAATAATGGATTTTCCTGTAAAGGGAAGTGACCTGCTTGAATATCCCTGTTTGCAACATAAGTAATAATACTGTAACCCTGAAAGTAGCATAAATCTGTCTGTGTATGAAACTCTTGATTACATTACAGATTAGGAACAACAGGATCAATGTGGTGGAATAAGGACTTGTTTATAAAGTTCAACATTTTCAGCCTCGTTCATCGAGCGTTTATCCGAGCGTGACCGACTAAAGCAGCACTAGTGTGTCCTCACAAAACTTGACATTCTTCTGTTTCTCCACAGATTGTATGGCTGCTCTTTCTGTTTGTTATCCTCGGACTCACGGCGTCAAAGTTGTAAGTGTCGCTCACGCTGTATTTTCTGCACATGTTGTTCCCGTTTGTGTGTCACCTAGAATAAATCATTCATTTTCTTTGATCGGTTTCTGCCAGGAAAGGCGGAACACCGTGTTTGCAGGTCCTCATGTAGAGAACACCCACACACACACACACACACACACACACACACACACACACACACACACACACAGACAGACACAAATTGATTTCCTAAGTGTGGTTAGCTTAACAGTCAGGTGACCGTAGTTTTTCAATGATGCAGAAAAAAGGTGTTGTAAGATTTCATTAAAGGAAGGACAGTTAGTTCTGCATTTCTTCCTCATTCCCTCACTAGTGCACTAGTTTTCTGTGGAGCTGTACAGTATAGCTAAGTAAAGCTAAGTAGATATATTCTATTCTGTAAAAAATATTCAGTTGTTCTGTGAGTTGTTTGCTTTGGATAACCCTTTCATTTCTAACATCATTTATTCCACAGTTTCTGTCCTAACCTGTCAGCCATCTGTACCAGTCTGCACCTCACTCACAACGTGGCTGTATCCTTTATATTTATCCGATATAATCTCCTCACACGGTCTGATTTTGTTTTGATTTGTATGTACAATCAGTTCAGAGCAGTCTGCCTGCTGAGTCAGTTCCTCTCTGAGGGATTTCTGCCCTTTGTCTTTCTACTTGTTAGCCTGCTATCAGAGTTGTGAAATTCATCTATCAAGAAATGTTTTCTTTGACTTGCTGAGGGTGTGACATTTCTTGCTCTTGGTAACGGCGCTCCCGACATCTTTAGTGCCATGGCAGCTTTCTCCAACCCACATACTGCTGGGCTGGCTGTCGGGGCCTTGTTTGGTGAGCACAGTCTCAACCACATCATGAAAATGAGCAACTCAACTTTTTTTTAAATATAAAAACCACTTGGTTTGTTATTCTCCTCATTCATTTATCTTCCTCCCTGTTCAGGAGCCGGGATATTTGTCACCACAGTGGTCGCAGGCAGTGTGGCTCTGGTAAAGCCGTTCACTGTGGCCTCACGTCCATTTCTTCGCGATGTCATCTTCTACATGGTGGCCGTGTTTTGGACTTTTCTCATGTTGTTCAGAGGAACGACCACACTGACAGAAACACTTGGTACATTCACAAACACACACAAACATGTACATGCATGCAGGCAGACACACACACACACACAAATATGCATGGACACTGAGTTAAATCATGTTTTATTTCATTTAGGTAATAGCATGTTAATAAATAAACTGTAATGTCAAAAATTCTTGTTTCATATAATAATTATGTATATTGGTAAACAAAAAAGGATGTGACCCCTATCAGTCCTCAACCATTCGACTCCTAACACCTTCTGCTTCAGAGCAAAGTCTTTGTTTTAGTTGTACACCAAGAGATCAATAAGAGACTTAGGTGAAAGTGAGCCAAGAAAAAGTTGTTGTTTTTTTGTTATGAAACCCTTGAAAAATGTTGAGTATGTTCTAAGTTTGTTGTCACTCTAAACCCCTTTTTATTAATTTTAAAATGCAGAGGGTTCTGCGGCGTAGCAGCAGGTTTTTCACTAAGAGTTTTCTTGTGCTGGAGCCAACATCTACAGCCCAGCCTCAGGCTGTAATGTCAGCTGCTTTCTGATCAGTGGTGGAAGAAGTACTCAGACGGTAGCACAACCACGGTGAAAAAAAAGACTAAAGTACAAGTCACTGAATAGGTTACTGCAAAGCATTTTGCATTGCATTTGATTTGTATGAAAGGTGCTATATACATAAAGCTACATTGATTGAATAAGTAGGTAAAAGTACATAAGTGTTTGCATCATGATATACTTCATGTATCCAAATGCAAAGTACTCAGCATGCATTGTGGCTAACTTAAGAATTACTAATGTCACTAGATGATCATTTATGATGCCTTTATGTGTAAATATTTAATGTTACAGCTGGTAAAGATGGGACTTTTTTAAATCACTCCTATACTTCTAGTTTTATTATTAATAATACACCATTATTCATTCATTTATGAAAACTTTTAAATATAATCCAAATCTTGAGAACAATCAATAACTTGTGCTTTCAAAATTGTTTTGAAAATGTAGTGGAGTAGAAGTATAAAGTAGCTCCAAATTTAAACAAATAAGTCCAAGTTAATAAAAAAAACTCTGGTGGAAGATGTAGGACAGCAGACGTTAAAAGCCACAACATGTCTCCCACATATCTTGTCATGTTTTCTCACAAACTGTTTGTAAAAGCCACTTTTCCAAGTTTCACTCCAAGTTCTCAGTATTTCCCAAAAAGGTTCACTGTAGTGCTTCATTTCCTCTCTCTAGGTTACCTGGGCCTCTATGTGGTCTATGTGCTGACTGTTATCATCAGTGCATATATCTACAACCGGCAGAAAAACTCGACCAACTCAAGTGACCAGAACGTTGCACGTGTTGCAGGTGAAAAACACAAATACCTTGAACAGGCGAAAATAACATGTTATTAGAAATTATAAAGATGGGGCGGCTGTGGCTCAGTTGGTAGAGTCATTGCCTCTCAACCAGAAGGTCAAGGGTTCAATCCCCAGCTGACACTCAATCCCCAGCTGAGCAACATGCTTGATGTGTCCTTGATCAAGACACTTAACCTTGCATTGCTTCAGTGGAGGTGTATGAATGGATCAGTGTTGTACTTACTCTCTGATGTATGTCGCTTTGGTTAAAAGCGTCTGCTAAGTGAATTGTAAATATTTCTTGTCTTTGCAGCTGAGTTTCACTCGTCTGACTCATCTGATGATGACGTTCCCTGCATTCTTGATGGGTCCATCCAGCACGAGTACGGTAGGAGTGCAGCACCCTCCCATAACCCACAACATAACTAAATGTACAGAAACACACAACTGCATTAACAGTGTGTGTGGTGTGTGTGTGTGTGTTTCAGAGTCAGAGTACAGACCACTTCTTCCATACACTGAGACCACGACTCAGATCCTACTGAGCACTCTGAACCCAGTGGACAGCAGGAAGTGGAGGAGGAAATCATGGAGGTGGAGAGCCCTCAAAGTACTGAAGGTGTGTTTGGTTTTCAGACACAAGGAGAAGTACAAAAATCAGAAAATCACAAAAGCACAAAATCTGAATGAACTGGTTTGTGATGTTCTTGTGACACTTGTGTTTTCGCTGTCATCAGACACCTCTCGAGTTCCTGCTGCTGCTCTGTATCCCTGTAGTCGACCCTGATAAAGAGGACAAGAACTGGAGACGCCCACTAAACTGCTTCCATCTTATCTCTTCTCCTCTGGTGTGTGTGCTCGCCTTCCAGTCTGGAATATGTAAGTGCATCACTTTTCATGCTAAATGCTGCTAACATACATGTAGCAGCTGTAACAAGATGACAATGTAAAATCCTCTTCTTCTTCTTTTTTCACATCAAGATGGAGAGTATATGATCAAAGGGCAGTTCCCCATCTGGCTACTAACTCTGCTGCTGGGACTTTTCCTGTCCGCTATTGTCTTCTGCACCACCACAAATGACAGTCCTCCAAAATATCACCCAGTAAGTCGAGGAAGAGTGGTGGGTGGGGAGATGGGGTGTGTAACCTTGATTTTTTGCAGACATTAGAGGATGTAAATGGTAATACGACACTATTTGGGCACCACATTTTTTAGCTTTATGCTCACATACAGTAATGGTTCAATAGATTCTGCGAAGTTGCTTGAATATCTAAGAATAAAGCTACTGTGTGATCACAATACATTCATTATCTCTCCCCTGTTAAAGCATTTTTTATCACCAAATTAGATGAATGTATTGTTAATGCAATGCTAAGATGGTGAAATATGTTCCATTTCTGGGGTTCAGGTAAGTCTCTGATTATTTTTGTGCCTCTGCAGCTGTTTGCCCTCCTGGGCTTCGTGGTGAGTGCAGTGGTGATCAGTACAGCGGCCTCTGAAGTGGTCAGCCTTCTGCACATGCTCGGTGTGGTGCTGAGTCTTAGTAACACCGTGCTCGGTTTGACTCTTCTTGCCTGGGGCAACAGCATTGGAGGTAAAATCTATGAAACTTTTTTTTTTTTATACATCACAGTGGAAAAAAGTATTCTACTTAAACTCTCACATGTTTCCCTCTTCCGCAGACTGTTTTTCTGACATTACCATCGCCCGGCAGGGTTACCCACGGATGGCCATTTCTGCCTGCTTTGGGGGAATCATTTTCAGTATCCTTTTCTTTTTTTGAGGACATGTGTTTGTTAAAAAAAACTTTCAAGAACAATAACTGCTTTCAGTGGCTTTGTCCTTAACAGTTTTTCCTTCAGACATGCTGTTTGGAGTGGGTTTAGGATGTTTGACGCAAATA
This sequence comes from Labrus mixtus, assembly GCF_963584025.1. NCBI lineage: Eukaryota > Metazoa > Chordata > Actinopteri > Labriformes > Labridae > Labrus > Labrus mixtus. Next base: position 15,442,511 of record NC_083616.1, on the reverse strand, counting down.
TTCAAAACACAATCTTTTGTGCAGGTAATCTCCTCAAACTCACAGATTCAGAGTAAACAATTATGGTTAATCGTTCTCAAAAGGTAATCATACTGCACATCTGTCTCTTTCTCCTCCTCAGTTTGAAATAGAGGGTTTGCTGACGTGGATTCTTGCCGGCTCTCTGGGTCTGTCTTTGGTCCTGTCCTTCGTCATCGTTCCTCTGTGCCGGTTCCACTTGGGACGTCCGTATGGGATCTTCCTCCTTGTCTTCTACTTCATTTTCCTTGTCATTGCACTGCTTACAGAGTTTGGAGAGATCCACATCTAAAAGATCTGACTTTGAGGCCATTCTGAAATAAGGGACACGTTACCAGCACCGTAGAGTGTCATGAGCCTCCATGACACACCTGAACAGAGGCTGCTGCTGCACTGAGGGCAGATCTACACACTATTTATACAAGAATCATGACTTCACTTTGTGCACTGCGTGCTCTTCAGAAGCAGAGGGGGCAAATTGTTAACAAACTCTTCTGCACATGGAGAGCTCAAACTAATCATCACATTGTGCCTTTATTCAACCATTCTTTTGTGCTGACCGAAGCTGTGACAGCACTTTGTGGGTACACAGGGTAAACACATGTATTTGTAAAATTATAAACATTGTGAATGCACTAAATGTAATGTCAATCCAAATGTTAAAATGACCCTGTACAAAAGTGCATTTGGGGCATTAAAATCATCTGAGTTTGGTATATGTTTAAACAGGTGGTACAGCAGGAATGCTATGCTGGTCCTTCTTTGCTTCCCATGTTGATTTAAACGTTGAAGCTAAATTAGCAGTAACCAAGAGTTTGGTAGTATAACAAAAATATATCGCTGCACATGACAACTTGAACAATTTAATAAAATCCCTTAATAACTAACTAAAATACATTACAGAATAAGAAGTTATAAAAAGGTGAAATACTTTGCAGTTGAGACATTATTTGAGCTAAAAGTGTAATAGCATAACGTTTTGGTTTTTAAAGTTTTAGTAGAAGGTGTGTTTGAGTTACCGTTCATATGAGCTACTGTACTAAGGCATCAGGTTGAAGTTCTATATGATTGACATGAGCTCACAGAAGGCCTTCAGCAGTATACATACACAACATGCTGTAATAGTTCAGATTCCCTGCTCATGTTTCCTGCAGTCTTTAAAAAGGCCAAAAGAGGGCGACATTCCCGCCTCACTGGTCCAACGACACACCTGTACTTCTCCAGGAAAAGGTAGTCTTAAACTCGTCTCACTCTCACGAGTCCAAAAGGTCCACGATGTTCTTCCCACTGTGGTACAAATGGAGCTCAGGGAGCTTCAGAAGTCTCCTTGACTGATGGGGTTTCTTAGCAATGTTAAAATACACTCTTGTTGTGGTGTGTATGTTCTGTTAGGAGTTAGTTAATGCTGTGAGGTCCAGTCTGTGAGTTGAGCTGAGGCTCTGGAAAGGAAGACAGATTAGAGAAAGGACTGTCCAGTTCCTGCTCCAGGCTTTGGTCTGGCTGAGGCAGGCTTTCCCTTGAATACTCTGCGTACCACTCCTGGAGAAAGAAAGGCGTGGATAGAGTTAGGAGATTACCACACAGCTAGAGTTCTCTGTATTCAGCATTATTTTTTTTTTTAACAGTTTCTTACTTGTATCTCCTCCTCGTACATTTTCATGCTGAGGTCACTCTTAGTCCTGGACCTGCGCCCGAGGTACACCAGAGAAATGTGCTGTACAAACCAGAGCAGATTGGAAAGCCAGTTAGTTAGTGGGGCTTTTAATGTGCAGAGCAAAAGGAGGAAGAGGTTAGAGTGTGAGTTTGTGGTTTTTACCCCGCCTCTGTCCATCGCTTGTAGGACTCCCTGTAGAGAGCTGAGGGAGGACTGTCCTGGGCAGATCTGTTTATACAGCTCCAGAGCAGCCAGAGATTCATCACGACTCACCTCTACCTCAAACACGATCCCGTTCTCATCTAAAGGCATGAACCAGAAAGGTTACAACATACATTACTGGCATGTACATATTCATTTAAATAAGCTTTTCATTAATATTTTATTGTTAATGTAAAACAAACAAGGCGTTTTATTTAAGGTACTATAAAGTCTGTACATTTCTACACAATATAAACACAAACTGTCTCACCCTCTGGGTTCACTAGTGGTTCTCGGTTCTTGCGGCTGTAGTTCATGCGGAACACAAACGCATCCAAGATGAACGCCACAATAATGGTCATCACAACCTGCATGTGGAAAAGAGAGAGTATAACACATACATGATCACATTCATAGATGAAGACAAAACTGTGCAAACTTCAACAAACAACGTCACAAACTCCTCCAGCAGCACAAAGAGCTGCACACGCCTTACCATAGTAACAATGTAAAAGGTCATGAAGTACAGCCGGCTCCAGTGGCTCGTCATAGAAGTGACTCCTTCCTGTGAGACAGTGAGAACAGCAGAGGTCAAACAGTGACACCTACTGGTCAACAACAAGACTGCAGACTGTTGACTGACAAAACAACACACAATAATATGATCTTACCATGGTGATGTACCAGTTATTGACCACAGTCAGCTCAAACAGGGTCACTGGAAGTGGAGATAGCAAGAACATAGAGCAGAATTTTAAAAACAGGCAACATTTACACGTCTTGAGAGAAAAACAAAAACAACAATTCTGTCAGAAATGGAAAAAATGAGTCATCTCTCGGAGGATGTTTTCCTCAGTAAAGTAGACCTCTTATGTTACATCAGTGAGCCATGCTGAAAATATTCCAAAATAAAAGCATTATTTCTGCTGTTTTACTGTTTTATAAAAACTACACCACTTTACAAAACATATTCCTCTACTGCTTTTAAGATTTACAGCTGAAGTGTGAAAGATTGAACAATGTACATTCAGTGTTGGTCCTCTAATAGGTTTTGCTGATAGTAATGCAGATACACTACAACTTAAAAAAAAAGAAGAAAATAAGGACTTACCAAAGCTGCTGAGAATGTTGTTAAAGTTATTGAGATAATAATAGCCTTCCTCTAGTACTGTTTTGTTGCCGTAGGTGACATTGATCAGTCTGTACGAGTCTGCCACTGTGCTCGTGCTGAGAGAAGAAAAATAAACGTAGCACGTTAATTACAGGAAGTTAACATTGTTTCTCCTCTGGTGACACAATGCTTAATCTGTGTTAATGTTAATGCATCCAAATCAACCAAAACGTAGAATACTTATAAGAAATTTAAAAAAAAACTCACTTGCAGCAGTTTGGATAGATCACATCAGCAAAGAACTCCATCCCCACGATGGCAAAGGAGTAGTAGAAGATGATTAAAGTCAGACCCAGACTTGCCATCCTCGGGAAGAGCTCAAACATGGTGTCCAGCACATTACAATACCTCTGCTTTATCTTAAACAACCTGCGAGAGAAGACACAACAAATTCAAACATAAAAAAACAGTGTAAAATAAAAAAACAGTGTAAAATAAAAAAACAGTGTAAAATAATGTTTGTATGTATAGATAGAAATGTACCGGAGCAGCTGAAAAGGTCGGAGAACTACAATGAAGTAAAACGGCTCCATATCGAAGGCGAGAGCAATCAGACCCATGAAGGCAAACACTGTCACTGAGAAGTCAAACCTGGAGTGAAGAGCAAACAAAAAGAGAATCTGAAAAGCCACATTAAAATATTTGTGACACTTGAGTAGAAGTACTGAATCCTAATGTACAGATTCATATACGCTCTATTTATCTATTTATTAAGTCTTATGCTTACTACTGTATAACTTGCGATCAAAAGTGTCAACAACTTCAGTGTCTAACAGTCTGAAGTTTTGGATTCAGTACTCATCAAATATTTATATTCAAATAATCCCAGTATCCAAAGTTTTACTCACAGATTCCACCCAGAGCTGAAATAAGCCATCGGCCCCAAACCGGAAATTTTTAACAACACCTCTACACCATAAACTATGAAAGGAAAGACAGAGGCAGAGTTAAAGTCAGTGTAAGTGCATAAAAAAAAAAACATAAAACACCATCTTTAGTCATTTTTTTTTAATGGCGTGTGAAATCTGAACGCGCAGCATACTAACTGGTCAGGAAAACAATGTAACTCCACGGGACGATTCTGGACCAGGAAAATCCACCTGCACAAAGAGAGGAAGGTAAGAGAATGTGTTGTTGGGAGAAAAAAAAAACTCTCCTCTTCAGTGACATGTGTTTATGACACGGGGAAAGATCCTACTGTTCAGCGTGTACGTCTCCACGAGGATCCATACACCGTTGATGGCCACCACCACATCTACAGTCCCAAGGAAAGGTTGAAAGGTTAATGATGAGAGACTCAGTGTCTATGTGGACAGCTGGGGGAATGTTAATTATTACACTTACACATGGCATACTGAAAGCCCTTTGACTTCACAAGCAGGTTGATGCCTGTGAAGAAGAAGGAGAGCACTGAAAACAAGGAACAGAGTGATTTCAAAAGAAAAAAAGAGAAGCTAAGCAATAGAGCACTTGCCTTTGAAAATGAGGAAGGTTGTGTGGGGGAGGTCATCAAACCAGTGCTCTCCACTACGTCGTGCCTAAGCAACACACAGAAACGGAACATGCAAATGATAAACAGAGAAAAGCACAATATAGAGTGAATATGATCGACACAGAGCAAGTGTGAGGGGACTTACCTTCCATTTAAGGCCAATGACCTCATAGAACTTATAAAAGTCCTGCAGACTGTAGAAGAGCAGACATCCATTAAATCATGAACAATTAAAAGATAATCATGCAAATGAAAGAAAGCATTTTATAACCGCTGGTGTGTGAGGCTGTCACCTGAGCATGGGAGCTCCCGAGGTGTTCAGAGTTTTGAATGTGAGGAAGCGATCTCGTGCAGACATCCTCGGTCTGTAAAAACGCATCAGACCATCAAACTGTTTCAGCGACACACCCAACGGCCTCTGAGGGAGGAAAAAAAACAAAACATCAACAACACAAACACTGGGGGGTTTTAACAAGTCAGTGCTTCGTACAGCTTATTACATTTACACTACATAGAAGAGTGAGCGTGTACCTGCCGGCTGACCAACAGCTGAAACGCGTGGTCGATAGCTGAGCGCTTGTGAAGCAGAAGAGATTTAAATTTCATCTTCTCCACACCATTAAACGTGTCAAACACCACAGCCAAGAGCTGGACGAAAGGGAGAAGTGAAGCTGGTGAGTTTTCATGACAATGGACTTACTCACTCCCTTTTTATTAGGATATATATATAATAGTTCTTAAATGTCAGTTGGCACAGACGGTGCCTGTCATTGAATAGAAATGCCTTGTTTACCAGGTTCATGATGAAGTAGAGCTCTATGGAGAGGTAAACGATGAAGAAAACACACGACCAGCGGTTCTTAGAGTAAGATGGCATCATCACGTCCGGAAAACTACAAGAAAAGAGAAGCAAGAGAGACAGTCATAAGGTATGAGCTTAAAACTGTGGAATCAGCCGAAACACACCAAAATATTTACAATGAGCTCTGAAAGTAGGAAGCACTGCTGCAATGCTGTTTAGATGGAGATAATATGCTTACTTTGCTGTGGTCAGCAGCACAAACAGACTGACGAGGCTGTTCTCCAGAGTGCTGAAGTACTGTGGCGAGAAGAGAGGGTTTCAGTCAGGAACTGGGACCACTACAGACCGGAACTAAGAGAGTCCCAGAACTCACATTACTCAAACAAACCGATATCAGAAAAACTAAAGACTCAACATACTGGGTCGGATGTGTTTGTAGAGAAGAGGCAGAAACCTGAGAGAGAGACAAACGTAGAAAAAAACAGAAAAGACCAAAATGCTGTGACAAAAAGTTCATTCTTTGTCTATTCAAACATTTAAAGTAAGAATCAACAGTATTTCAAAAACAAAACATCCCATTTAGATATTTCTTACCCAAGATAGCAAAAATAACCATGAAGAAGAGCAGCAGGAGGAGGATGTCAATAAAAGGTGGGAGGGACTGGAAGATCTGACGCAAGTTTCTGATTGGACGAAAGAAGCCAAGTTAAGGAAAATCAAAATCACAACACCTTGAAAAAACAAGGACCTTGAAATTTTCAAAACATTAAAACAAAATCACATGAGCAGTAAATATTAATATTTAAAAACAAGTTTGATTAAGAATTTACAATCTTCAGTTGGATGTGGATCTTATCAGTAGCACCTGAAGAAGACACTGTCAAAGAATGTCAAAGCCCTCCGGTAAACAAACAGAATCCTCTGTTGGTTGTTAAAAAAAACTTTTCAATAATAATGCTGAGATTTCTCTCCAATGTCTTGTGACATGACCTGAGTGAATCTGTGTTTGTCATCATGTGTGTGTTTGTTTAGGTCATTATGTACCTGCGCACAGCACCGCAGTATCTACAGTCCACCAGGAAAATAGGTCTGAGAGCTCTTGTCACTCGTACATGAGACGTCTGTCTGATCAGAACCACTATGGCCTCCACGAACTGCAGCAGCAACACACACGTCTGTACAAGAAGAGGGAGACCAAATGAGCTTTGCCCTAAAAGGGATAGAGCTGGGAATCTTTGGGTGTCTCACGATTCGATTCTTGGGGTCACGATTCGATCCAGAATCTATTTTCGATTCAAAACTATTCTGGATTCATGATTCAAAGTCTATTTATGAATTAGTACATACTTCAGGATCTACTCCAGTCATCTGTGAGACTGGCTGAATTTCTTGTTGCTCCATTTGGCATTCTACTGAGTTAGAGAGCTAGCCTTAGCACTTAGCAGGGAGGGACTAATTAACCAATTTGATTTTTGGAAGTTATGAATCTATTTAAAATCTCAGAAGATAAGAATCTCGATTTTTACATAAATTGATTTTTTTCCCACCTCTAAAAATGGAAGCTGGATGCAGAATTATGCCTTGGACCCTGCAGACAGAAGTGGAACCTAGCTCTACAAGAATAAGCATCCAGCATAACGGAGTGACTGATCCTGACAAGAACAGGATTCAACAACACACAAAGTACCCATCATGCATCAGTCACCTTCACCATGGTCCTCTTGTGTCGTATGAAGGTGTGGAAGCCTAACCAGCGGAGTTTCATGCATAGTTCAAATGCCACCATAACCAAAGCCAGTAGCTCCAGAGTGGCGTGGACCTGCAGAGGTATCAAATACACAACATGGTTTTTTTTTACTGGAAAAAAGTATATAAGCTGGTGTGTGTATGTGTGGGAAAATGTTGACTTACATAGACATCCAGGCGCAGAGAGGGCACAGCGGGAGCTTCACACAGAGACAGCATCATGAGCAGCAGGCCTGTCAGCAGCTCCATCATGTAGAACAGGTGGTTGTGGGCAAACAGGTACGCCGCCAGTGCCTTTGGGTTACGAGGATGAGTGAAGAACTTATCATTGTTCTCTCCCTCCTGTGTGTGAAATGCAAAGAACACATACAGAGAAAAATAAATGAATCCAACATACTGTTATGTATGAGGTTAAATACCCTTATATTAGAGTATTCAATGTACTGTTTTCTACCTTTGGTTGTTACTGTTCTTTTATAAATAACAGGACTTGTGTTTTGAGCACCAGGTGAAGACGGTTGTCCAGTCCTGTTTCAGCTCACAAGTGTATCAAAGATCAAGAAAAACTTCTACAACCCACTATATACCTGCCTCAGGCAGAAATCAATCCACCACCTACAGGCAGCCCAAGATGCAGCAGCTCGGCTTTTTAAACAAGAAACAAATGTGACAATATCATCCCCAATTTTAGGTTGTCTACGTTGGCTGTCTGTTGTTTTAAGGATTGATTTTTTTAATTATTTTAATCATGTTTAAGGACCAACAAGGGCTGGCCACTCCCTATATTTCTGAGCCTGTGTCCCCCTATGGGCAGGGATCTTCTGGTAGTGCTATGCTGGCTGTTCCACGGTCCAGGCAGAAGACTAAAGGGGACAGGGCTTTTGCTGCCAGAAGAGATCAGACTTTGAAGCAGCCTGCCAGAAGAGATCAGACTTGTAGTCAGTCCCTTGATTTATTTCTCTCCTCAGCACATAACTTTACAAAAAATCTTTAACTCTGTGACTTTAATTTATTATATTCTAACCTTTTTTATAGTATTTTTTACTTTCATAGCTTGATTGCTTTTTTATTTGTTTGCTTTTATTGTCTGTGTGATTTTATTGCCTGCTTCTATCGCCTGACAGAAACACATATCTGCTGCCAGCTCCATGCTATCCACTGATCACAAGTTGGTAAAGACATATATTAATGAGCCAACAAAGGCAGTGAAGAAGAAGCCTACAAATGTTTAATAGTGGATCCAAACGATTCCAGGTTTCAATCAGCTTTGCAAATGAGTAGAGAGGTAGGAATTACTTTCAACATATTCTAAAGAATAGAGACTACACACATCGGGATTTGATGGGAAACTGTAAATGCATTGGAAATGTCTGGTACAACATAGCCTGCTGCAGACAAGCTTTTGGGTGAAATTAGGTTAGCACATCACAACTGTCTTCAAATTTTAAATGACATCATCCGGTTTAAATATCTACAAGGAATACAGTTCAGAGGGCGTAATAAAGCCATTATATGACCACCATGTGATCTCTGTGCCTCAGTGTGCTGTTTGTGAATACCTGCAGGTAGATGGCTGCCTCTTGGTAGTTCATCTCCCAGCTTTGCCGTAATGACACATTTTGGGCTCTGTGGTTTGGTGGGCCGGGTGTTGAGATCACAGCATTGTTGACGATGTCATAATTTCCTCCTCCTCCATCTGGAAGAAAACAATGATGGATCAGTGTATAGTTACAGAAACTAAAAACACACTGTAACCTTAATTAACGCTTTTATTAACTGCAATCACTTTCAGGTCTCTCTCTCTCAAACACACATACACATACATAGAGGTTTAGGTTCCTACCAATGCAGTCTAGTTCTAACTGTAAGGCGTAGGAGGAGATCACGACTGGACTCTCAGTTTGGATCTGATCTTCGTGGAAACCAGCTGCCCGTCTGCATAAGCACTCCATTGATTAGTTCGCTTTTGTCTTTTTGCTGCAGCTGTGTGAATGTATTAAAAGGTCCCTGAAGTCCACAACACAAATATGCATGTGTGTGAGTACGTGCGTGTCATTCACAGTACGCTGGTCTTGATCCAGCGTCTACACACATCTGGAGATACAGATGGTCGAACATTCCACTTCGGCCTGATGCAAACCCCAGAGACAGTCACAAACGTGGAGATGCAAGTCCTCTCACATCAGGAAATATCAGGGCCAACTCGGGGTTTAAAGAGAAAGTGGTGACACAATCGCTCTCTCTTGATTTGAGACTGGATCACCTGTGACAGTGAAACCTGACAAGGTTTCAAAGTGGATTTTACCCTCCTGCCTAAGCCACAGAGTTTGAACTTTGAACCCAATGAGAAAGTGCCTTGCTTGCACTGATGTCACATTATCTATTACACCTCCTTCCTGCCACAGACAGGATACAGACAAGAGAGGGATAAACCCTGAGAGAAATAAGTCCCGTTCCTACCCGAGGAACAGGAAGACATCTAGAATACAAAGAGAAAGTAGCATTCTATTAGGACTAACACAGAATAACCAAAGAATAACTTTTATAGCACCCGGTTGGTACTTATTTCTCAAACCTGCACAGAAAAAGATGAAAACTAAATTAACTCTCAAGTAGCCTTAGATTACAGATTTCAGCAGCATCTTTAATAAAACATAAATCACAGTTGTGTCTATCTGCAGCTGCATATTGAATCCTGTGCGAGTCCTTCTAGGTGCTCCTTTCATGCACTGTACATCACATATATCTGCTTCAGGCCTAACTCCTTGGGATAAAAGACCATGTGAGTCTCTGAAATGCAGTCACAGGCTTTTCCTGTCCACCATGACAGCGGCAGACTGAGCAAAAGTGTAAAGAGCAAATTCCAGTCCAGCAGCAGCAGCCTGTATGTTATCCTGAGAGAAGAACACCCCGTGTCCACCGAGAGCAAATCCGACCCGTGGTTTGTGTGAGAACAATAACATGTTTATAATCCCAGTGAAAAACACAGACGGGTCAGGCTCACAGAAACACAAACAGGCTCAGCAGTCATGACAGTTTTCTTCCAGGATGAATACAAATCTAGTGTTGTGGTGATTTGAAGCCTCCTTACAACCTGCCAAAGTGAACTCCCATCCAAGCATGTGATCTGTCACCGAGGTGATACAATGAAGCCTACTTCTCAGTCTCCAGGTTCAAAATCCCTCCCGTTTCCAGAAAGTTCCAACAGATATCAGCAGGAGCACTTTTTGACACTCCCTTCTTTTAATCCTCTCTCTCTGATATCATGAGGGGGTGGGGGTGGTGGGGGGGGGAGGGGGAAAGAACACCCCTCTCCTCTTCCTGCTCCAACTCCAGAGAAAATGTTCCAGTAAGCTCACAAACACTCGTACACACTTACACACCGGCTGTAGACATTCACAAACACACACATGCTGCCTAGGGAGGGGCTGAGGGGCGCACAGTCTGCTGAACCAGCAGTTTCTCAGGTGGGTCATTTTGTAGCTTATATGTGAGGAATACAAAGGCTGTAGGATTACTATGTAGAGTGGCTGCATGGATACCCACACACACACACACACACACACACACACACACACACACACACACACACACACACACACACACACACACACACACACACACACACACACACACACACACACACACACACACACACACACACACACACACACACACGTGATCTCAGAGCCTGGTGGACAGTCCTGTTCCTCAATTTAAAGCATTGTGTTGGCCTGGACATGCAGCATGTATGCAGTGAGAGTCAACACTGTTAAATGGCATCAAACTGCAACAAGTGCAACTCTGGTAAGTAGACAGGCGTTGACTTCATGTAAGAAGATATAGTGATTGAATCGTGTTCAAAATACACTTTGATAAACAAAAAAAAACAAAAAGTAATTTAGAAAACACAAAAACACACACATAATTGAACTAGAAAGGTTGAATGATCACTCAAAATGATGATGTTGATTGTAATTGCTTGCTCCGTCTTTGATTCAGTGATACATCAGTTTGAAGGCTGCTTTGACTTTGAAACCTTCAAATATCCTTAAAGCTGAATCAACTACTTCCAACTAGACTTTTATGAAGGTTTGATTATAATCAGGCTTTTCCTATTAGACTACATAATCTGTGTGTGCCAGGCAGCTGATCATGGACTTATCCCCTTACATTTTGTGTACCAAATACGATGCCACCAAAGCAACCTAGTCACAGATACAGTTTACATTGCATAGCTGCACTATCACACATGATGACATGTCAGTGTTTACCACAGGTATTGACTTACTTTCGTCTCCTCTGTCGGTCTCCTCGCTGAGCAGTCCGCTGTTTGCTTCGTCCCAGGTCAGGATTAGAGGCACGTCGTCGTCAGCCTCCATGCTGGCAGATAAACAGGCTTCAGTCTTAATTTGTTCAAGTTCAATAAGGAGTTAATCTACGCCACGCAGGAGAGCTGTGAGCTGGTATAACAGAGTACTTTTGACACTGCTGTAACCTCGATCATAGCTAACAGCTAACAAGCGGAGACAGTATCAGTCCATCTCTGCATCGCATCCGCATTCTCTGCAGCTTTTCTGCAAACATTTTTTACAACCGATTACTTTGCGGACCAATTTTAACGTTTCTATTAATCTTTCCGCAAGCAATGATAACGACACTGAACGATACTTCAAAAAGCTTTGTAGGTACAATCTGTGTGCACATCTATGGCACAGTTCGATCAACAAACAGTTACGACACTGACGCAATTTACGGTAGGCTGAGTGAGCGTCGCCACATTTCAAAATAATAGTCAGGTGACCATAGACAAAAAAAAAATCCCTTTAATTAAACGCCATCACATTTATTCATAATTTATTTAATGTGTGTGAAAACATGTTTATTTTTTGCTTCGTAATATGTATCCGGAATATACACTTGCGCAGGTTATTTGACGCTTTCACCCGCATTAGTGGTATCCTAGCAACAAAGAAAGAAACAACAGAGACGCTTCTGCTTTACATTTAAGAGAACAGGTAAGTTTGCTTAAATCAAAACTTTATATAAAACCTAGGCTCTGTATTTGAGACTTTGTCCAAAAAGCTATTTAAAAATGTCAAGTAGGATTATGTTGTTTTATTAACTCGCTGAAGATGACTTATTCAAAACTAAGTGCGAATAACTCTGGATCAATATGACTTGAAGATAAAGCACATAGCCTACTCATAGGATCGAGGGATATGAAGATATTATTTTAGCTGTTTTGCAAATGTAGATCTTTATGTCAAACCCTTGGTAACCTAACCCTTTTCAATATCCTCCCTTAAGCTCATTGACTGAATTTAACACTTAACCATATAAGAGCTCTAAACGTCAATAAGACCATCAACATGCTTATTTAAGGCCCTAACAGCCTTTTATTAAACCTACTTTTTTGACGCAAAGATTCACAGAAAGAGTGACAGGCCTATCTTTAAATTTAAAAAGTAGGATCTGAATATGATATTGATATGATTTTGTCAGTAAACACTTGACAAACTGAGGGAGTTACTGCTTTGTGCACAGGGAACCCAAACCAAATAAACTGAGCTCCTCACAGTAGTTATTAAATCAAGGTTGCATTTTAAGTCATAGCTGGTCAAATTTCAGAAAATAAGATTAGACACATTTCTTAAATACGAACCTGGGTAATCGCTATGGCCTGAGCCGTGGTCCATTATTTAAAAAGGGTGTGTAAATTAAGATGTATCTCATTGTGTATGTCCTATTCTGATTTGTGACTGCATACAAAAATCTCAAAATGTGTATTCAGATTTGAAAGTGTGCCAAGATTACAACGTGATTTGTTTTTTTTATTGTGTTCTACTCTTTACTTCCAGTGACCATTCAGAGATATAATGTCAGAAGGGACAATAGGACTGGTGAAGACAGAGACCAGATCTGAAGATGCTCCAAAGAGCTGCGATGAACTGTCAGGGAGGAAGCTGCTTTCTCCTGAGGCTGGATGCAGCTCAAAGATATTGGAAAACTGCATCAGTGAAGTTGAGTTTGTATTAACTCTGCCTGCTTTTCTCAAGTTAAACAGTTTGTCTTGTGTTGCTGATACGGAGTTGAGCAGGGCACTCCAAGAACATCAAACTTTAGCTGAAAGACTTGAGACACTAGAAGGTCTCAGGCAGGAGTCAGGAGGAGAGCAAGAGAAGGGTAGTGAAGAAAGAGCTCAACGGGACTTCAAGAAGTCTGTCAAGAATCTGCTCAGGCTTGTACGAGCCCGTCCAGATGTCATTTCTGATTTTAGGGCAGAGCAGGATATGGAAGTAGGGGAGAGCGAGTCCATACTAATTAATGAGCTCAAAAAGTTTCACAGCCATATGGCGGAAAAGTTGCTAACCAGTGTGAGTGAGGAGCTAAAGCAAACCCTCTACAAGCCTACTTCTTCACCCCCCATTCCCTCTCACACACTGGACCTCATAAATTCAGCGGAAGAAAAATTGTCTGCAGCAATAACGGAAAAAGATGCAGAGGTGAGGCACCATGTTGGAATCATTTCTACCACTTGTAAAACTCTCAAGATGTATTTAAGGCAGAAAACAACAAACAACTTTTTCTAGTCTAATTTATCCTTTACTTTTGATCCTTTCATATCTCACTGTATTTTCTTATATTACAGATTTCTCAACAAAATATAGAGATAGAAAATTTGCAGAGTTGTCTAGAAGAGAAAAACAAAGAGGAAGCAGCCTTGTCCATTTCTGGAGATAAGCAGCACCCGCATGTCAAGACAGTGAAGATGATCCGTTTGGAACAGGAAATAGATCAACTGAAGACCCAGCTGAAGAGTTTAAAGCTTGAACACAGACAGGCAGAGGGAGTGATCCTAGAGGTAGTGTGTCTTAAATGTCATTGTTTCGTATATTTCACATGTTGGTTATAGTGACATTTATTTGACACGTGGTTTTGTGTATCTTCCTCTGCAGAAAAATGAAGAATTGGAAAAAGAAATTGAATCCCTGCTTCAAAATTTTGATGCTGATATCGGAGAACTCCAGGTACAAACTCTGTTATACATGCAACCTTTCAAAGCTTACAGCTATATAGGAAAAAAGAAGTTAAGTGTATACTCTTGTTACTAGTTCTTATACTTATGAAGACTATATTTAATATGATTAACATGGCAATATACATTTCAATTTAAACATTTCCAGTTCCTTCAACCCCCTCCTCAGTTCATCCACTAAAGAGCAACACAATCACAATATGATTTTGTTAAACTATTTATGATATACTCATGATCCTGCTCTTAATATATGTTGTTGTTCTCATTTAATTTTCCTCACAAAATATCCATTCTTTCATCCTCAACACCATACCTGTCATTATCATGTATCACAGACCCACCTGGATGTCATTGAAAAAGATCATGAGAAGGAGCTGGAGGAGCTGAGGAAACAGGAGCAATCATTTTCTGTCCTAGAGGTGGAGTTCAACCAGATCCAGGAGAAGCATCGGCTTGAGGAAGAGAAGAGGAAACAGGAGATGAAGGATCTGGTGCTGAAGACCAAAGCTGCTATTTATGCCCAGGCCTGGTGGAGAGGCTACATGACTCGCAAGGCTTTAAAGAACAAGGGCAAAAGCAAAAAGGCCAAAAAAGGCAAAGGCAAGAAGATCAAATAAATCACTTATACTGCTTAGTTACTCTTGGGATACAAGGACACAAATATACCGTATACCAGAGATTTTTTGGGGTGCTGCTGAATCATTCCCGTTATATCTGTTATTCAGTCTGATTTTATTTGTCATGACTCATGTTATAAAGTGGTGTTTTACACAAGAGTTTTTTGGTTTTTTTAATTGAATGTATTCAATGACTATATCATTATCCCTACTATCCTTTTACCTGCAACAGACCTGATCAGTGTTGGTTTAAACAGGGACTGATTCATTGGGTGACTGGTCACATCTTCCCTTAATGGCCACAGGGTGGCAGTACACAACTTGTGTTCTAAACATACAGTATATCAATACATTACAGTAATTTGGTCAAGAGGGCAGAAGAAGCTGCATTTTAATTAACCAGCAGTATCAGTGATGTGGTTGCTAGACAAACATAGCTTTATAAATTTAAGTCAACTCACAATTGATGTTTAATATTTCTCAACCTTTAATATTTTCCTATTGGTTAATCACATTAACAGGCGTATACAAGGCCACCACACATCAGTAGCAACATACAAAATGATTGATTAATTCTTCCCATATGCTGGTTTTGCCTATCTCTGAGGCTTTTGTTGTCACTGAAGCTTAAAGGTTTCCAGATGTCTAAAAAGCCATCCTGTACACTTCTCACTGTGTAACATAGGCCGATCAATAAGCCCTTTTAGGTAATCCATTCTTCAGTACTGTTTATTTTTTTCCTTAAAATAATGATTGAATAAATATATGACTATGAGGACGTTTATTAGGTTGCAACATTCACCTCTGTAATTATATATTTCCTCTTCGTCGTTTATGTTTTTCATATAGGCCTAAATACAAGAGCCGTCCCCATGTGTGTGTGTGTGTGTGTGTGTGTGTGTGTGTGTGTGTCTGTGTGTGTGTGTGTGTGTGTGTGTGTGTGTGTGTGTGTGTGTGTGTGTGTGTGTCTGTGTGTGTGTGTGTGTGTGTGTGTGTGTGTGTGTGTGTCTGTGTGTGTGTGTGTGTGTGTGTGTGTGTGTGTGTGTGTCTGTGTGTGTGTGTGTCTGTGTGTGTGTGTGTGTGTGTGTGTGTGTGTGTGTGTGTGTGTGTGTGTGTGTTGTGGCATCACGTCTGATATACAATTCAATAATTAAACTGTCATAAACAACTGAAATAACGTTTCTTTTCGTGACAATCATACTTCTTTGAATGCAGTTATTGTCTGGTATTGAGAAAAGTCAAAACATTTGTTTCACTGTTAAAGATATGAGGCAAGGTACCTGACAATGACACTGAATAAAGTAAGATGAAACGTGACATTCTACAAAAGAAATGAAATGGAAAAGAGATCTATTTTTGTTATATGTTGGCTATAATTCCGGATCCACACTCCATGGTCAGTAGGTGGCGGTAATGTACCAACTGGACCGAGGAGAAGAAGAAGAAGAACGGTTGGGCTTGGGGGGCTTGGGGCGCGTGAGGCGGTTCAGGCCGCACCTGTAGGCCTTTTTGAAAAGTAACCCCGCATGTATTTGATCTTAGCTATGTTCCTTCAATACTACAGAAGACGGGAGAAAACTTTCATCATAGTCCATCCGAAAAGCAAGCGAATGAAACGATAGACAAGAAGACGGTGTTGCCTCGAAATGGTAAACATTGTCATCAGGGCTTCACATTAACTTCTTCCTCAGTAGCCACTGTGACTAGTGCTTTACAAAAGTTACTACTCAGCATTTGTTTCCCAGCCACAATTTTGTTGTTGGGAAATTGCGTTTTAAATGATTGAAGTTGACTCGGGCTTGCTAAAATTAACTTGAACCAGATTGACAACTTAAATGTAAAGGACTAATATACACACCCAAATCTTGAATTTTAATATTTTTGTATTGTTATTATTCACTTATAAACATTCACAATACACATTCAGATGCATTTTATGTAGTGCAGTGCTGCACTGGTCATCTTCTACTGTCAATGTCTGCATTTCATCTCTGTCTCTCTTACTTTATTGTATACTGCTGATGTATCTCATAAATAATTTATCATTAGTGTAAGTGTAAGTAACAGTAGTAAAATAATATCCCTTTTGTTGTTGTTTCAGCTTTTCTGCCAAAAAAACATTGTTTTTTTTTAAATTCATTGCATAACACTTTAGCACTCAGTAATCCAGCACATATGAAATGAATTGGATATTGATATATAAATCTAGTTTACAATGTGAAGACACGTATGGACCATGTTTTTGATGCCATTTTATGCACTGTGGGCTCATTATTTACATTACTTTTTTACACATTGCAATTTTGATGCACACCTGATATCATTACACATTTAATGATGATAGTAAGCGTGTAAGCATCTATGTTAACATTTCTTTAATACCTAGTACAAAAGGTTTTCCTACAATAACACACATTATTATACAATTAAATCATTATTGACTACATTGTTAACCTCTCATCATCTGCTCACGTCTCACTTAGCACAGACGATCATATGAAGAAATGTACAATGTCATTCATCAACATTCTTCATTTTACTTCCGGGTCGAACCCCTTACCCTCACTACTTTTTTTTGGAACAACCAGAAGAGACTCCATTGTTTTTTTTTCTGCCATGATCCAAATGCTCTGACATCTCCTCTCCTTCTGCTGGTGGAGTGCGCAGTAAGTGGTAGAGCGTGCCAGCGAGAGAGAGAATGAATCAAGCGGAGCTGAGGGAGAGGAAATAGGGAGATAACCGGGAGAAATTATACCAATTGGCAGTACAGCGGTAGAAAGGGTTAATAATAGGAAGCTTCCCGCTCAAATTGGGAATGTTGGAAGATCTGTAGATGCCTTTTGAGACGACAACACTTTTTCTTCCACACTCTTACTGTTTTAGTTTCTCACTTCAAAGCATTAATTGTTGCACCATGGATGGTGGTTTAAATTAGCTTCTTGGAGAGATAAAGTGGTGCAATTTCCCTCCTAAAACATGATATCTCAACAGTATATTAACAGTATACAATTTTTTTTTGGGTGTATCTAATAAGTTACTGGTAAGTATATCTATTATGTTTATCTTCATGTGTTCAATACAACTTAGTTTCAATATGGGTTAAGATTCCAGAATGGACCCAGTTTGAGCTAATTCCTTATCGTTGGCATTTCCTCTGCTAAGGGGGCAGTGGTACTGTCATGTAAGAAGCCTCCTGTCATCACACCGCTCGGCCCCGTAGGCAACCTCCTGTTCACACACAAGCATGGTAGAAAGTTATTAACATTGATTGGTCAGATTGATTCTGGCAAGGCTTCACACGCTCTGTACCGGCCAAACTGCTCCAACTAAACTCAGTGTGAAACCTACTCCTCCTGCTGGATATATGCACATCGCTTATGTGTTTATCCAATGTTGCCAATCATTTCTTTACATTGCTTAATAAGTCATACGTTTGTAGAGCAGTCTTGTTTTGACTGAGAGGCGCTATTTATCTCAGAACCAACTGTGGAACTGTTTTGAATGCAGCGTGTCTCGGGGCTTTAAATATTTAAAACAAATCTGCAGTTTTCGTCATGATTCTGTTGATGTTGTTTGCCAAGACAGTTGGAGCAATGAAGACTGAATAGACCCCAGCACAATGGGCCAGATAACACTACCATTTATTTTAAGATGTTTTAATTCAAATTTGATCATTAGATAAGTTTCCTTTTATTGCATTTAGAGCTCTAAAGGCTTTTACTTGAAGTGCAATTACTGCCATGTTGAAACTTCCTGATGCTGTCATGGGTAAATGTAGATTTGACTCACACTGTGTTTAATGATTATTTATGGTATACTTGTATTTGTTTTTGAGACATTAAGGAATTTTTTTGGAGAATCATGATTAGTCTTGCCCGGTTGTTGTAGTCGTCCTTCAGCAGGAGACTGCAGAAGAAGGCTGTGGTCATAAAACAAACAGGAGGGAGAGGTCAGGCGCAGAATATTGATCCAACAGACCAGTATGTTCCTTTATATATAGTAGGGCTGGGAATCTTTGGGTGTCTCACGATTTGATTTCGATTCTTGGGGTCACGATTCAGTTCAGAATTGATTTTCCATTCAAACGATTCTGGATTCATTAGTCTATTTATGAATTAGTACTTAATTCAGAATCTACTCCAGTCATCTGTGAGACTGGCTGAATGTCTTGCTGCTCTATTTGGCATTCTGAGTTAAAGAGCAAGCCTTAGCACTTAACAGGGAGTGACTGATTAGCTCAATTCTTTTTTTAATCAAGTTTTGGAAGTTATGAATCGATTTTAAATCTTAGAAGAAAACCTCAATCTTTACATAAGTCGATTTTTTTCCCACCTCTAATACATAAGTTACAACTTAAGTCTTACGAAACCCTGACAAACGCTTCTTTTGTGGTGGAAGAAATCAGCTTGAACCCAGATACATTTTCCCTCTACACCATAATGTACAAGTTGGTTATATAGTCTTACAAGCCAAACCAATTGGGAAACTTTTTCTTGAAATCTTAAACTAGTTAATATCTTAGTATTTTTTAGTTCTAGATGGATTGTTTGTCAAGAAGATCATGTTTTCTTATATTCCTCAACTAGACTTGAAGCTTACTTCAAAAGTGATTTGTTCCCATTAGGCCTAATATAAAAATGTCCGACTTTATTAGAGAATGATTGAGCAGGAAAAACAGACAATAGCACAAAGACCCCTGGCCTTTATTTTAGATCCCTCAGCGAAAGCCTGCATGTGAAGTTACTTTTTTAATTCTTTTTAGTTATTTTTTTTGGCCTTTTTTGCCTTTACCAGAACAGCCAAAGAGAGACAGGAAATGCTGGGAGGAGAGATTTGGTAACCACATGCAGCAAAGGGCCGAGGCCATGTCCACTGGTGCCCCGTGAAGTTACTTTTTTATAGCATTTTCATTATAAGGCAATGAGCTGAGGGGGCTATTTGAGTTCTGTGATTTGGCCCGTGATCTCATAATCAGTTGATGTAAAGGACCAGTATGATTAGAAAACTCCTGAAAGACTGTTTCCAGGATGGACTTCAGTGAAGTGAACCATGAAACATGACTTTCAGATGTTTGATTGACAGGTGTTACCAGAGATGTGTTGTGTTTTCACTTTAAGCACAAAAGTCACACTTCATATCACACCTTTACGCAGCAGAAGCTTCCCAAAGACGATGGGCAGTGCATGCAAAACACGCCATGGTTACACACCATGTTCGACACCACACACTAGACTGACAGACACAGACCGACGTGATGACACTTTGCTGTAAACATGTCAAAAACAAGATCTGCTGTGTGAAAATTGTTAAGGCTACTGTGGATCAGAGGATGTAGACCTAATTTAAATAAGCATTTATTTAGTGTCCAACAAGTCGTTCAAAAACTGAACTAGATACTTGAAAGTTGGGCATTGGAGAAAACAGGCTTGAAACAAATGTCCATTACTTTAATGGAACTGGAGCATTGCACAACATGATATGCATCATAAACCAGTGGGCTGACTAGAATGCTTAAAAAAATGGTTTCCATTGATACTAGTATGACGAAAGTGTTAATGATACCAAATGTAATTTAAAATACTTCACAAGATATTTGTTATCTAATGAAAGGATAAACAGTTAGTGAAGAAACTCCTCATCCCAATTATGCCGCTATGCCCTACTGATGAATTAAATAAACTACCCTATGGCCACCACAACCAAACCAGCATTGCCACCTTCAACAGATCCAGGCTCATTTTATGCAAACTGTCATGTAGAGACAACGCTAGTACTACCTACCTACCACATGGCCCCTATTGACTCTCACAACCAGAATGCAACAATTTCTTGCAATTTCAAGAGAGATCTCAGAAAAAAGGTTGGGGGAAGAAGAGCCAGGGTGAGATGCTCTGATTGCTAAAACTCGACCCTTGCTGGATAAGGCTGTTGCTCTACCTCCCCCTGCTACCTCATGAATGAAGAGAAGAGAGAAAAACAAAGGAGATAGATGGTTTTCTCCTACTATTGTCCCCACAACTGGTATTATTTCTCCTCATCCAAATCCACTGACTGGTTTTAGTTGCTTCATCTGACATCTCCCTTCCTTCCTGTCTTTCGCAAGCCCTGCCTCAGATATTCCCAGTTCTCTCAGTAATGAAGTAGCAGATCATGCTATGATTCCTCTACATCCCACTTCTACTGGACAAACTCTAACTTTCTGTCCTCGCTGTTCAGCTTCTGCCCCTAAGTCTGCATATCTAAGCTTTTTCCTTTCATATGCTTCCTCCACAGAGTCCTCCCAGGGAACTGTCAGTTCTCCTATGAAACAAACAATCCGCTGACTCATAGACCATAACACTACGTTAGGCCACAGGTCAGTGCAAACAATTTCCTGTGGCACAACATGTTAACCTACCAAATCCACCTGCAATCCTTCGCACCCTTTAGTTGGCCTGGTTTCCTGCCTGCCTAAAAACCTACCCTCTATATGTGTCTCCCTCACGACAAACTGCATGGCTGCAATCTTTTCCTGATTACCTCCTAAATGGACCTTTTGTCTTTGGGTTTCAATACCTGCTGCTAAGCTTTTCAATACCTGGTTATGTAGCCATTATACAGACCTTGCGACATACTTATAAAACCTATTAAAACATGTGAACCCCATATTTAATAGATCAAACACAACATACCATAATGTTGAAACTGATTTTGAATATGATGTGCCATTTTTTAAATGAAATGCCAGCAGAATGTTTTAAAAGACCTTGACATGGCCATGTTTACCTCTTGGTAGCATCACTTCTTCTTTAAACAACACTCTGTAAGCAATTTGGAAACTAATTAAAATAATGTTCAACAGTTCAGGGTCTCCTTTGTCCAATTTTACGCTTCATAATCCACCAAATATTTTCAATGGGAGATGAGTTGGTACTGCAGGCAGGCCAGTTTAGCACCCAGACTCTTCAACATTTATCATAAACAGGGTTGAATTATTAATTAACTCATTATGTCAGGGATTGTTACTGTGTTATAATTTTGTGATTTAACGTTTGATACCGAAAGAGGAAACAAACAGTAGATATTTTAATCCTTTTTATCGATGTCAAGTCGACATTCTTCAATCTGATGAGTTCTCATACTGTCCAGGATTTAATGGTTTGCAAATATCTACAAAATAAAGGCGTGTATAATTCGTACAGAAAGACAGCGGTGCCCTTTAACATAATGGTTTGTCAAAGTAATTCATTCTAACTAGAGTAATTATACTTTAGTGACGCATTTGAACTATTATATAAATGCAACTGAGGGGGACATTTGGTAACATTAAGTATACAAATGAACAGTGCTACCAGTTTACATCTGATGAGGTGAAGCTCTTTGCCTGCGACTTCTGCACCCTCTTGTTCTTGTCCTCCTCAACTGTTGAAAGGTCTGTCGGTGTTTACAAGGTGTGAGGTCTCCATCTCCACGGTGTCGCACTGCGCCCATCACCCGACACAACATGCTTTTATAGTAATAGCATCTCTCCATTCGTATTAATAAAACCGTGTGTGTGTGTGTGTGTGTGTGCTCGTGCACAGCAAGCCAACAAGCGATCCATTCATCAAAAATAGATACAGTGGCATCTCTGCCTGCAGCTATCTGTGTTGTTGTTTTTCCCCTTCACTGCCCTTTGGTCATGCCTTTTATTTTTCTTTCTGTCCCATTTCCTCTGCTCTTTTTTTGTGTGTTTGTGTGAGTGTGTGCAGGACGTACATTGACATCAGATGCATTTTTCTGGTTCTTGCCCTCATGTCAGCATCACACCTGGCAATTATTATGCAAAAATAACAGCACACAGCATTTCCATTAGGTGTGCTAATGCCACCCCTCCCTGTCACCATGTGGCACAATATGAGCATGTTGTGTCAAATAACCACTCAACTCTGCATGGCTCTTACCTAAAGGTGATAACAAAACTATGACGATATTTGAGCTGTACACTACCTCATGAAGATCCTGTGTTAAGTGTTAATGTTCAAAGTGTCATGTGGTGACGAGTTTTTCCTGCTGTTATTCAGCTTTTGATGGCCCTATAATAATAATAATAATACATTTTATTTAAAGGCGCCTTTCAAAACTCTCAAGGTCACCTTACAGAGCAGAGATAAAAACAACCAAGTAACAACACAACGATAAAATTAACATTAAAAAACACAAAAAACACAAATGTACAGGATGTAATGGAGTTATGAGACCGGGTGGAGAATGATCAGACTGAATATGCCAGTTTAAAAAGATGTGTTTTGAGATGAGATTGAAAATGGAGAGAGAGTCGATATAACGAATTTGTGGTGGGAGGGAGTTCCAGAGGTGGGGGGGCAGAGTGGCTGAAGGCCCTGGACCCCATGGTGGACAGGCGGGCGGGTGGTGCAGTGAGTTGAATGGAAGAAGAAGACCTGAGATTGCGGGTAGGTGTGTTGATGTGCAGGAGTTCAGAGAGGTAAAGCGGAGCGAGGTTGTGGATGGCCTTGAAGGTGAGGAGCAGAATTTTGAAGGTGATGCGATGTTTAACCGGGAGCCAATGAAGCTGCTGTAGGACAGGGGTGATGTGATTCATAGAGGGAGTTCTGGTGATGATGCGAGCGGCAGAGTTCTGGACCAGTTGAAGTTTGTGGATGGGCTTGAGAGGCAGACCAAAGAGAAAGGAGTTGCAGTAGTCAATGCAGGATGTAACCAGGGTGTTGACGAGGATGGAGGTACTGCTGGGAGTGAGGGACGGGCGGAGGCGATTAATGTTACGTAGCTGGAAATAAGCCGGGTGACATTATTGATGTGAGCTTGGAATGATAGTGTGCTGTCTAGGATGACACTCAGACTCTTAACCTGAGGGGAGGGAGAAACTGAGGAGTGGTCAATAGCCAGAGAAAAGCTGTCGAGTTTAGAGATTGTTGATTTGGTGCCATTGAGGAGAAGCTCGGTTTTGTCACTGTTTAATTTGAGGAAGTTGCAGGTGAACCAGGATTTGATTTCTTGCAGGCAATCAGTCAGGGAAGTGGGCGGGAGGGAGGAGGTGGGTTTGGTGGATAGGTAGAGCTGGGTGTCATCCACATAGCAATGGAACTGGATGTTATACTTACGGAAGATATGGCCAAGAGGAAGGAGACAGATGATGAACAGAAGGGGGCCCAGGACAGAACCCTGAGGAACACCGGTAGTGACTGGAAATGGCTGGGATTTGAAGGTTCCGAGTTGAGTGAACTGAGTGCGACCAGAGAGATAGGATGAAAACCAGTGTAAGGGTGTGTCAGTAACTTCAATGGAGGCAAGTCTGTCAAGGAGTGTGTGATGGGAGATGGTGTCGAAGGCTGCAGTTAGATCAAGGAGGATGAGGATGGTTAAAAGTCCGGAGTCAGCTGCCATAAGGAGGTCATTAGTGAATTTTACCAGTGCTGTCTCTGTGCTATGGAGGGGGCGGAAACCAGACTGGAACTGTTCATAGAGGTTATTGTCAGACAAATGAGTGTGCACCTGAGATGCAACTGTTTTTTCAAGAATTTTGGATAGGAATGGTAGATTAGAGATAGGACGAAAGTTATTGAAGTCATTTGGGTCTGCACCAGGTTTCTTAAGTACCGGGGTTATTGAAGCTGACATGAAAGAAATGATGATGACCATTATTAGGGAAGACAGAGTGGGTAGGCAAGCTTTTACCAGGACAGTAGGAAGAGGGTCTAATGGACAGGTAGATGGTTTTGATTTCCGAATGAGGTCAGATATTTCAGCAACAGCAGGAAGTTTGAAACTTGAAAGTGAGCGAGAGAGAGGGGGTAAGAAGACTGGGAGAGATGAGATGTTAGGAGTCAGTTGCTGGTGAATCTTGTCTACTTTGGCAGTGAAAAATGAGTGAGAGAGTCCGGTGGTCATAGTATGTTGTTGACGATGGAGAACAGTGTTCTTATATTCCCTTCACCTGAGCTGATGATACCTGCGCAGTGCGTTGATTTTGCTGTAGAGAGACTGTCCTTGTAGTGGAGAATGTGGTTATTGTACATTTCTCTGTGAATAAGAAGTCCAGTTTTCTTGTAGAGACACTCCAGGCGACGGCCTTTTGTTGTATCTCTATCGGAGGATGGATTTGCAGATTTTTTTAATGTCATTGCGAAAATAAATGTTTAGCATCTTTACGAAGCAGGCAGCCCTTAAAACCAACTTAACTTAAAACAAAGATGCGTAACTAAATTTGATTGTCAGTCGTTCTTCTTTATATTTTGGCTGTTTGGTTGTTTTTATTTTTGACTTTTTCAGTTGCCCTATTGTGAGTTTATAACTCATATAACTCTGTTTTTCCAGTAGGCAGACACAATGTATGCTCAACTACTCTCTGATTTACTCTTCAGCACCTTTCTCAGAGGAACTTTTTTACAGAATGGTTTACATTCCCTTTTTCCTCTCTCTATTTTTGATTGTTAAAGTTGTATTTTAGTAAATTTTAATTTATTACTGTCGAGCATCTGTTTAAACTCTAGAATGCAAAAAACAAAAAGCTTAAACACTGATTAAATAGTCAAACCTATAACCAGTGCAACACCATGACTTGAACTGTATCTCACTCGCGCACACAAACACACACACACACACACAATTTTACACACACGCATGCAGAGACTCCCACACATGAGTGGGCAGGTAACAAACATTTAGACATCCATAATTAAAGGTCAACAGTGGGCTGCAAACAGATACTGAGAGGAAGTCTGTGTTTATGCTAATGCCTTGTCAGACAGAGAGGCCAGCGACTCTCTGACACCATCTATTAGTAATGAGACAGGATTGCAGAAATGCACTGGATATGAACCAAACAAATGCTGTTTCTGGCAAACAATGGGACCAGATAGCAGCCTGAGTGAGTGCTCTGAAATTGGGCAGTGTGTGCATGTGGCGTTTGAAGGGAGTAGGCTGTATGAATGGATTTGTTTGTTTATTGATGTTTGTGTTGTGTGTTTGTCTCACAGCAGTGGTCCTGTCTGGCCTGTTTGCAAACATGCTTGAACACGAGGGGAGACAAATGTACACAAGAGCAGAGGCAGCCAAATGCAGGAAGAGGGGAAACCCTATTGGGGGCCGCCTAGGCACATGGGATCTGTACAAAAGACAAAATAATGCATAGTATTTATAATTCGTGAAAAGAAAAATGTGGTAAAACATGTTTTAAACATTTAGATGTTTTTTTCTGGGATGTTTTATTATCTAAAATAATTGGACCATTGCTTACAAACAGCCTCATGACTGCTTTACAGATCTTAAGAAGAACTAACCACATCTGTTACTGACAATAAAGTCGGATGATTCTGATTTTTTTTTTTTCCAAATAAATACCTCTCAAGTCATTTTTTTGTCTTGGAAATGTTAACTTATTTCCTCACTACAGTGCAATTGCATTCTTTAGCATTGGCCACCACTGGAATCAGGTTCACAGAATAAACATACTGCTCTGTCCCCCTTCAGGATGAGGCCTTAATCACGTTCAAATAGGAATTTTCCAAAACTTTGGTTAACATTCCCCTAAGCATTCACTGAACATTGTTTATTTTAACAAGCACTGTTAGCATAATGGCATGCTAAACTAAGATGATGAACATGGTGATTATTATACTAGCCAAACATCAGCAGTGTGTTAACATGCTGATTGTAGCACAAAGCTAATTGAAACCTCACAGAGCAGCTTACATCATTTAAAACCCTGTGTTTCTGAGAATTTTTGAAAATATTATGGGAATATTTTAGACTGATTCCAGTGAATCTTAAACAACATAAATAGGATTCATAACATACCAATGACAGTAATTATCTCTTGGTTAGTTATTGTTGCAACTTTTCGAGCAAACACGCTTATTTTTCTTGCACTGATACAAAGCAAACCGTAGCATTTATTTGCTGGTTCATTTGGAATAAAAGTCCAACGTCCATTGTTTCAGCTCAGATTTTGGTCTTTAACAACTCTTGAAGGGAAAATCTGTCTCTTTAGATGCTAAACGGCCTTCTAGCTGTGTTCACACCCAACACTTTTGATATAATAGCCCTGAATCCTACTCTCAGAAGTACTCACTAATGAAGGCTGGGTTGTTACCAAATGGTAACGCCACCTTGTACACCTATGTATCATTATTTCATATCCAACCAAACACAATGTTAGGTTAGTGTGCAAGTAACCTCAACAGAGGAGTGGGGAAAAAATGGACAAAGTGGTATTTTTCTATTCAGGCCATCTGCAACTTTTGCCATGGATAAAAATGTAATACTGTAATGGTTCTATTGTGTTACATTTCTAATGGAACTAGACTGCTTTGTGGAAATGAGGCTTATGTTCATTTCTTTGCTGAAACCTTTAGCACAAAGAAACAAAGATGTACCTTTTCAACTACAAGGGCCGCCAAAATCAACACTACTGTTTTGGGCCCAAACATTTTTGAAAAGA
The DNA here is from genome assembly GCF_963584025.1 of Labrus mixtus. Lineage (NCBI taxonomy): Eukaryota > Metazoa > Chordata > Actinopteri > Labriformes > Labridae > Labrus > Labrus mixtus. The sequence goes on along the minus strand of NC_083616.1, from coordinate 15,415,332 downwards.
AAATGTATCTCTTTGCCTTTAGGCTATGGAATTTTAAAATTACTTTTTAAAAAACATTTTTTATATATAAAAAATGTAATTCCGAAGTCTGCCCCAAACTTCTGAGGTAGGGGTTTTTTTGCGGGAACTTGACGTGGTATTGTTGAAATGCTGGGTACAGCCCTGGCCCCACATGCACAATAATGACCTGACAATGTGCTTTTATTCAGAGCCAGGAGACTGTGAGGGGCCGCAGTCAGTCAGTACAGTGAGCAAACAAGCAGAGCGGCAAAGTGAAGTCCTGCTGGTAGTGATATCATTATGTGTGTCCTGTTTGGACCAGAGGACCACAGTGAGGTCAGGGACTATGGACTGCAGTCTCTTGATTGAATGGGCTTGTGTGTGACACTACGTGTGTGTGTGTGTGTGTGTGTGTGTGTGTGTGTGTGTGTGTGTGTGTGTGTGTGTGTGTGTGTGTGTGTGTGTGTGTGTGTGTGTGTGTGTGTGTGTGTGTGTGTGTGTGTGCGCGCATGCATGCGTGTGTGTGTGTGTGTGTGCGTGCGTGTGTGTGTGTGTGTGTGTGTGTGTGTGTGTGTGTGTGTGTGTGTGTGCGCGCATGCATGCGTGTGTGTGTGCGTGCGTGCGTGTGGGATTAGCGTGCCTCTCCAGTCCTCTGGCTGTAATCAGACGGGACATTGGCTCCATGACGTCCCACAACCCCACCCACCACCCACTGGGGGAGCGCCTCTATCCTTTCCCCTGTCATGAGTGTTTGGCTGCCCGTCTTGGGACTCTTGGTGGTGAGTGAGGAGTTAAAACAATTATTCTGGCTCACTTCACATCATATAGTCCTTCTTAAACCCCCTTTTTTTTTTTTTTTTACTGCAAACAGTGACAGAAAAATCAAGAAGAGAAAGATCTGCATTTGCACTTGATCCTGTGACACAATACATATCTTGCAACAACAAATAACATAACTTCTTATATCTGCTTTTTTAGATAATGTTTGGATGTTTTTGTTTATTTCTTTCATTGGGACAGCTTTTCTTCGGAACTGTTTCTGAATGTGGTAAAAGTGAGAGTCGAGCCTGAAGATGAAGCCACTCTACTACGGTGACAGTCAGAGGTTCGTCAGATAAACAACCATCACTGATCAGGTTAGTCTGAGTTCTCTGACCCCGCACTGGCATGTCTGCTGTTAGCTTGACCCTTCACCTCCCCCTTTGTCTTTAAGAGCAACACACAGCCCAACCAAAGCATGCTCAAAAACCACACGCACATACACACCCCTACATGGCCTCTTATCTTGACAGCCCTGACGCACATATTAAGATCTACTTCAGTGATTTCAGGATGGTTTCAGCCATAAACTCTCATTTAGGAGGAAATTAGCCGGGGTCTAAGTCCTGTTACTATACTGTGCTTAATAACATTAGGCCATTCTTGTGGCTTTTAAATAACCAGGATGGATAGTATCATTTAAATACATCTCACAAAGCCTACTTTGTTGCACCATATGTAATGGACAAACATTTATTCTTCTACATCATTGTACTCCAATCGTGCTGTGCTCTTAGTGTCATGCAGGGCTTACAGATAATACATTACGGATACATATAGCTTATTATAATAGCATACGGTGAGATTAATGTTTTTTTGTGTGTGTTCATAAAACCATTTTACAACCATGCCCTTCATCTGATGACGCTCTACAAGCACTCAAGTTTTACCAGAGCAAGCTTTGGTATGTTTTTATTTTAGTGCTGGAAAAAGGAGAAACATGTTATTTCAATATTAATTACCAATTTTTAGAAACATAAAAATCGTTTAAAGTCAAAAAGCTTGATCTTTTTCTCTGTTGTATTCAAATGCTATGCTACCATGTTGTCGTTCCTCGCTGCCTCAGACGGGGCACCATCAGACCCATAGAGAGGAGCCATAATCAACTTTCTCAATTACACTCCATCTCGGAGCACTTATTGCTCACAGAATGGCATCACTTAATGCTAGACATCACACAAATGCTTCCCAGAGTCCTGCAAGAGACTGCAAATACACATTTATATTTTCAAACCAATTGTTCAGAGCATAATGAAATAAGCTTTAAAACATTCTTTGATGCTTTTAAAAAAAGCTTACTTTGCAAGAGGAATTGTTCCCCAAAGCTTAAACATTCAATGCAGAAGAAACATGAGTCCTGCTCTGAAACCCTCTCAGCCTGGTAGCGATAAGAAACATTTGTGTTGCAGGCCAAATGAGTGACATTTGAAAATGTCAGTTGCTTTTTGGTTTAGCATGTGGTGGTTGCACAAGGCAAGGTGTGTATGTTAGAAAAAGATCATAGACTTGTAAATGTGGATAAAAATGAGCAAAAAAACATGTAGAGGACAGGCAGAGGGGTTAGTGGTATTTGTGTGTGTGTGTGTTTTTGTGTGTGCGTGTGTGTGTGTGTGTGTGTGTGTGTGTGTGTGTGTGTTGGGGGGGGGGGGGGTCAGGATGATAACGATAAGCACCACTTAGGCTCTTTGATCACACATTTTCATCAATCTACTGTCTGACCAGTGTGTCCGAGAAAGTCCTCCACAGATAGATTGAGGTTCTTCACACACACACACACACACACACACACACACACACACACACACACACACACACACACACACACACACACACACACACACACACACACTTTATTTGGAAGCTTTGTTCTCCCAGCTATAACTTTTATCCCTACACAGTCACAGCTCAGCTCTGTTACTGTACAATCATGTAAGAAACCATGCAATCCATCTTCAAAGTTGGAGGCCCCCTCATAGTGCCTCCCTCTCTCACCCCCTCCTCTTCCTGGACGGAGTTTGTCTGGAGACAAAGGGTTAAGGAGGAACAGACCCTCTGAAGAGCTGGCTGCTTAACCTCTGACCTCATGGTGTATGAGAGAAAGAGAGAGAGGGAGGTGTGACAGCTGACATAACTGTGCAGTTAAATGAAATACTCTGGGTAAGAAGATTAATGACTCAGCAAACATTCTAAATGTGTTCTTTTCTATAGTAAGTATGTTGTAAACTGTGAGCAGGTGCAAGGAGTAAGAGATTAAGAGACACAGAAACATGAAAGTCAGGAGAGAAGAAAGGAGGACGACCGCCAAAGCACCCCCACCTTCATTTGTCCTGCATCCTGGCAGACCCCACCCCTCTCTGGGCAGCAGGTTGTCAATGATGGGGTCCAGCTGGAGGAGACTGGTGATGCCAAACAACCTGTCAGAGACCAGAGGAGGCGCACAAAGTATGTACAGCACACCAGCACCCATACCATGACTACACACTCACTGATACGCTTCAAACAATACTCTCCATTTGTTTTCTGGATATACATGTGGGAAAGGTGGAGGCTGCTGGTCCTTTTGTAATCATATAAGCACTGAAACTGATAAACAGCTCTTCACTTGAAAGACTTTCCATCCCTGAGGTGTTGAACACACTTAAAATAACCCACTAGGAATGTTAATAGTTTTTCCTGTGTTTGTTTTCTAATCACTGAAGAAGAAAACTACAAGCACTTGACAAAATTCTCAAAAATGTATTTATTTCATTTTTTATATATAAATCTGTCTTTATTTCCATAGAACAGATAATGTATCAACTATTCATCACCATGTGGAGATGGAGGGTAAACCAGAAACAAACCTTTGAAGAGACACAAATCTCTGAACAATGGCATCGACAACAAAGTAATCTTTACAAATCTAGAGTAATAAATACTATGGGAAGGAACATGGCTATAAAAAATCTCATTGTAATATACACACATACTCACAGACACACATAAATCATAGACAGATAAAGGAATGATGAGGATCTGCCCTCGTAATACTGATGGTTTGTCATGTTACTTCATGTAAAACACCAGCACAGATATATAAAAACTGCGTCATTACATCAAATAAACAAAAATCTCTTCTTGCGTCCGCTCATCAGGAAGTGCCACAAATGTTTCCCCTTCTTATCTACAGGAAAATGTATCTAACTCAGTCTTGTCAAAGCAGTTGTATTGATGTGGTAGGAAACTTTTGCATAAAAACAGAGGCTGAAATGAATATTATTAAGAGTTGGTGCATCAATATTATCACATTTCCAGTCCTGTGACTCTGTGTGTTTGCTGAGCAATCCTCGCATGTCAAGGATCAACACTGGACTCATGAATAATTCAGAAACAAACAAAAATGGGCCAACACACGCACACAATAAAACACGCTGCACTACAGCTATGACTGGTCAGCTGGGGATAAAAGAGAGCCGCCTGCTCATTGGGTGGCTCTCTGTAAACGGAGAATGCTGATAGGCCGGCTGGGGGTGACTAAGAGGACAGCGGTGACAGCTGCATGACGCTGAGTAGTGCATTTACCCAGAATGCAGTGCAAAGAGTGTTTACAGGTCTATCAGCCTGTAGCGTCGTCTAAACAAACTGTTTATCTCTATGGCGCAGCGCCTGAGGCCGCTGCTGCCTGTCTCATTGGAAATTAAATCATAGCATCTTTGAGCGGAGCTGACATAGGCTTTACATATAAGCACGCACACGCACACACACACACACACACACACACACACACACACACACACACGCACACACACACAACTCGTGCCTTTTCTCCTTCACTGACACTGAGCACGCAGCTGAAAGAATGTCTCCCTCTGGCTCAGCTGTGAGAGCTGAGATAATTTTGGTCAGTAAATGTAACTGCCTGTCTGACAGTGGGTCACAATCAACATCCTTCATAATGTAGAGAGTTGGAGTCAATGAGAGGAGAACAGCTCGGCCTTAACAGGATGCACAGTGCAAATATGAGAATGATACCAGTCTTTGGGTTTCTGAGAGATGTGTTTTACAACCTTGATTGTCCTGCATTGGAAGCGTCATTGATGTCCAAGTTGAGTCTTTTAAATCCACCTCTCCATTTAGCGCTGGGGGGACTAACAGATAAAAAGCTCTTCACACAGCAACACTTTTTAACAATTATTTTTTCACAGAGATAATATCACATTTAGTCAGAATGCTGTACAGAGTCTTTCAGGGGGGTCATTTTATATGAAACAAGGGATCTCTGTCCACTTAAGAGTCTTAAATATGTCCTCTGGTTCACTTACGAGGCTGCGCTCCATTCTGGCACCCCGCACCGGATGTGTGTGTGTGTCTCTAGCGTGTGGTAAAGAGGAGGGGACAGGTTGGCCGTGTAGCGAGGGTACTCTCTGAGAGGAGGGCTGAGCTGCCTGCTGTGAACACTCTGGGAGCTCTGAGGCTGAGGTCCGCAGCTCTGGCTCTGATAGGGGTCGTGGGCCATGTGTTCACCCAGAGGAGATGAGCTCTGGTGGGCTATTGCGCTGAGTCGAGAACCCTGAGGACTTGAGCTGTAGGGGGGGTGGGAGGTGTAAGGTGGGTAGGGGTCCACAGGGGTCATTGCAGAAGGGAGCGGGCAGGTGTAAGACCAGGATGTACAGTTTAGTTCATCCAGTCTGGGCTCTGAGCCGGCATACATGCACGCCTGACGCTGTCCCATGTCTGAGGTGTAGGGGGAGTCAGTGAGGCCCAGGGCAGGGGTGTTGGAGAGGCCGGGTGGAGGGGGATGGTAGGAGGAGGGGCGAAAGTAGGACTCGCCCTCGCTTGGTGAGCTACCAGTGAAGGGTTTCTTGTATGGGTGATGGCGGTTTCCTGAAGAGCAGTTCTCCACTACAGAGAGACACAGAGAGAAAAATATTTAACATGGATTTTTTTACTAGATGTGAATGAAGTGAAGTAAAAACTGGGAAAATATCCAGCTCAGAATCTCCAACTGCCCATATCAATGAGGCATCTAATGTACATTAGAAAAAAAAGATAATATCCACATGGAGTTTAAGAACTTGTTTGACATTAACATAAGAACAAACATGATGAAAAGGTTAAAGTGTCTGATACATGTGTTAGCCAAATCACACGTCCGTACATTTACATGCAGGTAGAAGAAGTTGATTATGTTAATCAGACTAAAACTGGACTTTTGAAATGCTTGTAAATATTTTAGTTCGACAGAAATCGCGTGAATCGTCAGATTTTGTGGAACGTCGGACTAACATACCAAGACAATGCGGCTGGGATCGTTTTACTCTAGCATGTTTCACCTCAATTGGACCCAAACCGGCCTCGACATTCTGCACTTATTTCACAGTTTCCATGCCAGACTTTGACCCAGAAGTAGAAAAGCATAATTGCGTAGCATCAATGTCGCTTTCCTTTGGACAATAACCATACGCTTGAGGGATAGCATGCATCACATTTGTATGTAAAGGGTCGTGTGTGTACAGTATGCAATCTACAGAGCGGTAAACGTGTCCCATATTTTCACTGTTTGACATAAAACAAGTTTTCCGCTTACTAACTTGTTAGCGACTGGAAGAAGGTCCAAAAGTGACTAGCTGAAAGGGGGCATGTAGCCTCCTACCTGGCAGAGTCTCACATAACTCTGTCAATCAATCCATTCTCTCCTGGCGCTTGTAAACTGGGAGAAGATCAGTAATCACTGAATGGCCTTATCGAGCTATACCCGGTGCTTGAACGACTTTAAAAGGCTGTGGCTCAGTAGTAGAGTCGGTTATCTTTCGATCCCCAGAAAAACACTTAACACGATGTTGCTCCTGCTGCTTTGTCGGCGACGTATGAATGTGTATGAATGGGATTCGTTAATACTGGGACATTTTCCATAGCATTCCCTGCCATCAGTGTGTGAATGGTTAGGTGTGACCTGTGGTGTAAAAGCCCTTTAAGAAGTCAGAAGACTAGAAAAGCGTTACACAAGCTCAAGTCCATTTCCATAAATTTCCAGAGAAGCCTGCAAACAGAAACTTAAGAATTTGTTCTCCATGAAAATTTTAGCACAGAAGCTAAAATCGCATAGACCGGAAAATTAATCTATTGTTTGACAGCTCGAGACTGCAGCTTCCTCCTACCTTTTCCTCTCTTGGTGCAGTGGAAAACCTGTGACTGTTGGCCGTGCTGCAGGTTCAGGTGAGGGAGAATGTAGTGTGCAGGGGGAGCGTTCAGCAGCTCCTGGGGGCTGCTGCTGTTCAAGCCATTCTCACAGCTGTAGGGGGAGCTGACAGCTTCGGGGGATCCCCGCAGACCCCGACCCTCCCCACTGTAGGGACTCCCGGTGGAGCAGCCTCTCTGACGGACTGTACTGCGAGGGATCACGGGGTAGTCTTTACTGAAACAAAGATGGCGATGGGAATTAAAACAGAGGCGACAACTTGCATCTGATGTTGTTATGGCCTTAGGTTTGCTGCAATAAATTGCCTCTCCTTCTCCTCCCTCTGTGCAGATTCTTTTTTTTTTATTGTTTTCCTCTTTGATTTCCTTCTTCTTTTTTTTCTCTTGTCTTTTTCTTTCAAGTCTACTTAGCTGTTCTCAATCCTTTCAGCTCTGATCTCTCTCTGTGCACACTGCCCTCCCTGTGAACTCTGTGGTATGTAGGGACAGCAGACTGCATCTCCCTGACTCTCACTGAGATAGTGAAACACGCAGACACACACACACTCGTGCATGCACACAGTCCGTGCTGCTGTGAGATAATACACCGGTCTAAAAATAAACAGCCATCCATGTGTCACTTCAGATAGACTCTCTTCTCCTCTCCTCTGCAACACAATAACACCGGGGTCTCCCTCCTGCTCTGCCTCTCCCATTGGCTCGTTAAAATCTCTAAACTGCCTGCATCAACAGCGCTTGAATAAAGATTAGTTCAGCGAGCAGACAGACACCATGTTCATCCATCAGCTGATGCGCAGTGACAGTTTAATAGACCAGCAGCAATATGGTGATATCATATATCATATATCATATTTCCATCAATGCAGTGCAGGGCCTGATGCTCACTGTGTCGTGTTTGTGCTGCACACTCTGGAAGAGCTTTCAGGCAAAGATCAACCTTCAGGTGACAATGGCTCTCATCCCTTTATACCACTTGGCTCCACTCACTCATTCATTCATTCACACACACACACCAAATGTCTTACACCATATGCGCCCTATCATAACATCCCTCAGAGAGAAGAATAGTTTCCTATGAAGGCTCAAAAGCACACACACACACACACACACACACACACACACACACACACACACTAAAAGAGCTACACTCACCCTTGTAGCTTGGCCATGCGGTGCAGCTCGTTGTCGTCGCTGCCTCTGAATCCTTTCGCAAAGGGATTATTCTCAATCTTCAACTGTGTAATCTGAGCACAAAACAGAAAAAATATGTACCACAAAATTATAACTTAACACAGTTAGATAAAAGTAAAAACACAAACGGGCACATTGATCCACTCTTCTTTTTATGAACTCATAGTTAATAGTTCAATCTTAGTCAGAGACTCTGCAGATGTTAAAAGCTCGGCTGACATTCCTCAGACGTTTAAAACGGAGCGGACATCTTACTCGCCAGCTGACACTGAATAAACTGTTTACCCAAACAGCCGCCAGGTTTAAGGATTTCAGGCTAAAGCTTTTAGAGGTCCAGAGCTGGAAGCTTTGATGTTTAAGTCTTCCAACTTTCCCAGTGATGTCATGGAGGGAACCCTCGGAGCTGCATGTCCATCACAACAGCCGGAAAACAAGCTCGGGTCAAAACCAGTTTGAAGTGAAGATCATTCTGATAGCTTTACTGCAACTACAAGCTGAGTAGTTCATTTTTATTTACACCCATGTTGGAAATGAATAAGAAGTTTAACAAAAGCCGTAGCTGTTTAAGTTTTTTATATACACACACCATGACCACCTCAAATTACAAACAGTTCGTTATTCTCCAAAATAATTGTTGATAACATTTTCTTTCTAAAATGATCTAATAAACTAGACATTTACAACAATTACTGTGAAATGTACTCTAATTATGAATTATTGTAATTAAACATTTTATGATAAATATAAAATACGTTCTATCTTTTCTTTGTAAACTAGATAGCTGTATTGACTTAATACTTCCATTCTATTAAATACTTGTCATCATTTTGTTTGTTTGTTTGTTTACACATTTTAATAACATAAAAGAGTATCATAATGCAGCTGTAAAGATGCACTTTTGCCAGGTGTCCAATTTTTCAAAGTAAATGCAAAATAAAGAAAGAAGCATTTTATACATTGATGTAATAATTTGCATACTTAGTTAGAAATGCTTTGTTTTGGACTTTGAAATGAAGCCTCCTTTGAAAACTGCAGAGCTTAACAGTGAGCTTTAGCAATTTATCTTTCCAGGAGACGAGGAGGAAACTGCATCGGCCGAGATCAAGGGAACGAAACGGGTCATTACAGACCAACGCTCACACGCTCTCTCCCACATATGTTCACCCACACACACAGACACTCAGGTCAGTTTTGGACCTGATTATAAAATATAAGAGAGACGAAAAACAGTTAAAAGAACCAAAATAAGTGTTTGTACTTTAGTGTGTGTGTGTGTTGGTAAGTGTATTTGAAGAGGCTGAAGTTTTAGTGTGGCAAAGATCAAAGGCAAAGCTTTGCACAGATGTTAAGATCCATTTCCAAAATAATAAGAATTATTGTGTACCATCTATAGCTTCAGCTTTTAAAAAAAGTACCATTTCATATCAAAACACAAAATGTCTACAAATCACTGTAGTATCCTTATAGCGTTTGAAGTGTGTCTGTGATACTTAAAGTTTAAAATTACTTGTATTTCATGTTCCACTTTTTTTAAACCTTCAAAACTGTATTACTTTTACTTTGAAAGAAGCTATTCTCTAGTTTAACCATGTTTTTTTGTGTGCTGTGTCTTGTGTAGAGGGCACCTTGTGGTTCTGGTAGGACGTCACAGCAATGAAGGCGGTCTCCGAGAATACGTGGGTGCAGAAAGCAGTGTTTTTGGAGCCGAAGCCGTTGTTCTCGTCCGCCTTTACTATGTGGAGTCGGGGCTGGTATTTGTGCATGGAGTTCAGTATTATCTGCACAGAGCAGAGATTGAAAAGGTGAGATTGACGGGCATGTCATGTTTCCAGAAACCAACAAGCACATGCTGGGGGTCCAGTCCCAGTCTGATCTAAAACACACAAATGGAGCAATGTGGAGGGTAAACCCAATTTATGTGGAGGTAGTCAGATTTCTTTCATGATTTGGTTCTCTTTTATTTCAAGGCTGTTACCAGGGGGAAAAAATACTGATGTTATTTGTCACCAAGCACAGAAGAAAAAAATCTGCTTCAATCGTAAATGACTTTTTTTCCTCTTATTATGTATTGTCTCTTTTATTGTCAGTGTAACTAAAACATTATGTATGGAACCAAGTAGCAAACAAAGGGGTTAATGAATACTATAGAATTTCATTATTCATTTTTTTCCCAACCAAAAACTGAGCAAAACATGTATTATTCATAATGTAATATACATTATAAAATCACAGAACAAGTAAATTAAAACCAGAAGAAAGCCTCACCTACATTTTATAATACAACTGATCCTTAACCTGGCAGACAGTTAAAGATGATTTTCACAGTTATTAAAAGTTAATGACAGTAGGCTAGTCTCTAAGGTTTTCTATTGGACAACTATCATTTATTATTTATCAAACCATTACTAAAAACCAAAATAAAACAACTCTATCAAGTCATTGTAGGACAACATGAATTATTTCCCATGACAGTCTCTACTCTTCAAGTGGCTTTTAATTGGATCACGGCCCTTTGTGTGTGCACGAAGTTCACGAGCACGTTTATTTATCCAGCAGGGGCTCGTTTAATCGCAGTGACGTGTCCGCCGGTGACATACATTAGCTAATGGATTTTAGAGCGACTGAAATCATTACGTCTAATTTAACAAGTATGAAAGATGACGCTGATGTTGGTTTTGGTGCGCGCGCCCTGTACACCATGACGCTCGTGCAAAACTGCACGTGCCCGACTGCTTGTTTTTTGTTGCACTTCAGTAGCCTGTGTGTGTGTGTGTGTGTGTGTGTGTGGTGTGTGTGTGTGTGTGTGTGTGGACCTTAATAAATACAGACTATGATGTGGACAACGAGTAACAAGGAACAATGGAGGAATGGTAAAAATGGTCGCATATTTGCCATCCGGGTGATTTGTGCTAGTGTAGTTATGTCTGCACGCGCAGCCTGCCTGCGTGGACCTGCGGCTGTAGTTTGTGTAATCACTCTTTTTAATTTTAAAACATAAGTCAGGGTTGATTATTTAAAGTTCCTGTTAACGGCGACATGATGTGACCAAAACACCGTTTAAAAAAATCCATTATTAGTGTCCTTTGCTTTTATGAAAAGCCTATAAAAGATTCGGGTCCAAAATTGACCTGCTGCATTGAGGAAATAATTATTTGTTTTAATTAACAAACCTATATTTTTCTTCAGTCTACAGGATACTGAAACAGAGACATTACACAAAAACAAAATAAAAGGCAATTAAAAATTCAGACTCACGTGTCCAAAGGGGTCCAGGTGGTTGTTGGTGAGTTTGAGCTTCTGAAAAGAGACGAGCTGGCGGCTCCAGTGAGATCCGGTGGCAGGAGAGTCCGGGTGAACGTAGAGCCTCCCGGGCATCGCGGGCTCCGCCTTTCCCGTCACCGACCTGTGTGATGGAGATGAGAAAACAGTGAGACAGTCAGTAAGTCACAGTTTGTCTGCAGTGATTTGATCGGAACCCCGTGGGGCTGGGGGGGGGGGGGGGGGGGGGGCTAACTGGTGTTTTAATTAGACAGACTCAAAATGCACCTTGTTTTTTTCTGAAGAATACACTGAAGCCACAGCATTGCTGGATGAAATTAACTCGGCCCCCTACAAAATATGCTTTAAGGAGGCCCATCTACATTCTGACAGGATTGCACAGAGTGGGGACCCTGAAACAATGTCTGCAGAGACTAAACTTAAACAGCCACAGAGCGAACATAATAAACACATATCCAAGAAAAGTGTAGGCCTAACCATGTTTTACTATTTAATCTGTGAACTGTTTGAACTATTTCCCTGCTCTTTAACAACAGAAGGGGGACTGAAGCTATGCACGACCAACCTGTTGAACTTTCGGGGTTGGCTATTAATGTTTAATCAACACGCCAAATTAATATTTTACATGGTTTGTCTTAATGTTTACATCTGAGGATTCAAACGTCACCTTTGCAAAAAAAAAAAAAAAGAAGGACTGTAGCTATTCGTTTAGGCTTGCCTGTGTATCCAGGCGTTCCAGCTTTGACAAATAAAATGTACTGGCCTTGGAAATGTAGGTTTAGAACTGCTAAAGTGCAATAATATTAATGAAAAATGAAAGATAGTTAGTCTACATTAAAGTTGAATTCAATAGGCTACACTACTTTACATTATGAGCAGTATTACACCCGGTGTCCTATCTGGGGACGCTGATCGAAGAGACCTAGGCTATAGAAGCCTTTAGTGGGCCTATAGAATATATTTTGTTCAGATTCCCCCCGCAGCACTGCACACTGAATGGGAGATTTTTAATCCAGTGTGTGCCGTCTGTCCGCCCGCTGACCCCTTCTCTCTCCGGTTTAACCGCCGGGCAGGCACGAGGGCAAACACGGGGAACTAGGCCATGAGTCTGTATGAGTACGACCTGGACTTAATACCGTGAAGAGGGAGAGGACTGTGTATGCTGCACAAGGTAAACCCACTATGTTACACAGGCTCACGACTGACATTTGTAGACAGATTGCCAAGGCCTCGTGCTGGTTTTATTAAATTGTTGATGTTTTTTTTTTTTTTTTTTTTTTTTTTTTAAATCTTTCTCAATTAGTAAAAACATAGACGTAGCCTAGGCTATATGCGTTTTGGTTTCCAACAATACGATCTATAAATCAGTCACTATTCTAAGTTTTAGCGAAATATGAATAGGCCTATAGAGTGTACAAATGTTCACTTCAGGCACGAACCATTTGTTGTCTGCGAACTTGTAGCGATGGTCATCTGCGGGCACGATGTCCATTAGGAGGATGTACTTGGTTTTTGGGTTGAGTCCTGTGACCTTCACTTTGTAACTGGGGAACATCCTCCTACAAGAAAGTGTGAGAAAAAAAAGATCAGCATTCATTTTTTTGAACATTTGGATTAAAACAGCAGGGGTTTCTATAGGGAAATGTAGTCAAATTGTCCCCAGGGGCCTAAAACAACACACTCAATCTATAGTTTGTCTCAGATTTATGGGGGAAAAAGTCTTTGTTTAGATCATGCAATTCTCCCCACAGCCCTTTGACAAACACATATCCTCATAAATAACATGATGATTTAATCATAGAATAATCTCCGGTCAGGAGATAAAGCCCCATACCTCCCAGCCTTAGTGATGATCATTTCAGTCCCCACTTCATCAAACTTTGTCCAAAGTTCTCTGTCATGAAGGAAAACTTTGATTCCCTCCATCCCCTGCAGCAAAACATAAACAGAGCTTAGAACAGGTGGTCAGTGAGACAGGCCTCCAAAATGAAGCACAATTAAAGTGATGGTTTAAGCCTATTTGACACAGGCTACTTATTAAGTGGTTTGTTATAGGACATGGTCGAAACTTAAATTACTCAGTATAGCCTAGAGATTATATTCGTTTTTTACTTTAGTGAAGGCTCTGTGATGTAGGCTAATTTCTCAAGAACATAAATAAACAAATTAAATAACCAAGAGCACAGTAGCTCCCGGTGGGGGTGAGGTGAAATCAATAACTGGTCATTCATATTTACATAGTGGTTCTCAGCATAGGCCGGTACCTGCTGGCTAGAGGCTGTCTGCGGTGAAGATGGTGCGTTCAGGGTGTAGCTCGGTTTCTCCTTTTCGGTGTCTTTTGGGGAATCCATGCAGTCCGACTCCGGACTATCTGCAAGGCCGAACTGGTCTTCTCCGTTTGCCATGTCCCACTAACACACACACACACACACACACACACACACACACACACACACACACACACACACACACGTACAAAAACACACCATTTAAACAAGTGTTTATTAATTTGCATGCTCGCCACTGTTACAGTGAATAAGAAATTTTGACATTTTAGGGACCGGATTGATAGTGACTGGTTGTTTTTAAACATGTCATGTAACAGTGAATTATCGACATGGATTTTAATTCTGTTTAGTAAATACAGATCAGTATCTATCCACTCAAATTTATCACAAAATATGATGACGTTAGTATTTTAATTTCCAGACTGATATAGCTAACTGATGGACAGTTTATATGCTATCTATAATAAGGAACTACATTTTTAAAGGCAGAGTTTAATATTGGTTTATTATAAATTCCTTCTTATTGTCAATCGCTTAAAATGCACTTTTAATTTAATTTGAAGGTTTAATCGAAATATCGATCATTGATTATAAACCTATGATTTTTAACTTTCGTTATTGCCTTTGCACAATTGTATATTACACTTTATTTTACATATAGGCTAGCTGAGGCAGTGACACTTCAGAGAGAGATTAATATAAATGCATGTGGGCTAATGGCCTATGTTTAAACTTGAACTTTGACATTATTTTCAGATGGTGGGCTTGTTGTCGAACATGCATATGTATGTAAGAGCGACTAGCAATCCGGACATCAAATTGTAATGGTAATATTACTCACATTAATATTAATGTTTGCCATTTAAATCTCAGAGAGGAAGGAAATGAGAGAACTGGCCTATAGGCTATGTCGGCAACTGAATTAAACTACAGCCTGCCCGCTGTTTAAAAATGAAAGAAGCCTTTAAAAGTGCAGATCTCTGACATGTAACGAGCTAACAGCGTCTGTCTGTGATGTGCGTGTGTGTATTTTGGATGGTCTCCCTGCGGGCCTTTACCTCAAACGCACTGCTCTGACCTCCGTGCACAAAACACGCTCATCCTGCCCCCGCGCGCGCTCTGCAGCCCGCCTCTGTTTCTGTTGCTCGCTTTGATTTCCACTGAATCAACAATGTCCAAATGTTCAGCTATTGTAGCGTCGGTTCTCAGAAATCCAGCATGTCCCTTGTGCAGCTCTGAAATAGAAATCCCCCGGTTGTTTGTCGCTCTGTTGTCTGCTGTCTCTGCGCGCAGACCGCGGCTCGTGCGCTCCGCTGCGCATCTAGTCACGAGATCCGTTTACAGCGGAGGTCATTTCTTCCTCGTTTATATCGCTCCTCTTCTTAGTGGCCTCGTAGACTCGTTGGTAGCCCTGATCTGAACCCCGCTCATCAGATCCTTCATTACAAATGGAGTCAAGTCCGCCTCAGACTTTCCGCCCTCCCCCTCCTGCCTTCACTGCGATCCCATAGGTCTGCACCGAGCAGCCGTATCTGCAGCCAAATCCACGGCCGTGACACTGGCCAATCACACCCCACACACACACACACACACACACACACACACACACACACACACACACACACACACACACACACACACACACACACACACACACACACACACACACAGAGAGAGAGAGAGAGAGAGAGAGGAGCAGACATGGATCTAAAGACACAAGCGCACTCGGTCGAGGACGATTTATATAAAACCATTTGTTGTCTATTTGTCACTTCACACTACAGCCCTCTAAATTGTTTTTTTTTACATCTCTCTCTCTCTCACTCACACACACACACACACACACACACACACACACACACGCACACACACACGTGCTCGAAACCCTTCTATGATTGTTGACTAATTATCCATATTTTGATCCCATTTTTATTTCTGAAACAGCAGGGAATTTACTAATATGTTACTCTCGCATTATTAGGCTACAATTGTTGGACAACTGACATGATGAAAGGTCGTCTTAAACCCGCGTTATAGTTAGAAAATGCAAAGGAAAAGGGATTTTTCTTCTACCCACCCCCTGTCCCCAAAAGAAGACGTCTTATAACAATCGCTGAGATTTATTTTTCCTGGTAGTCTCCTGGAAAAAAATAAAAAGGATAAAACAGAA
Source organism: Labrus mixtus (assembly GCF_963584025.1). Classification (NCBI taxonomy): domain Eukaryota; kingdom Metazoa; phylum Chordata; class Actinopteri; order Labriformes; family Labridae; genus Labrus; species Labrus mixtus. Next base: position 15,399,408 of record NC_083616.1, on the reverse strand, counting down.
GATGGGATGCAGATTTGACAAGTGCATTTCCTAAATGCTAAATAACACACAGGCCTTCGCTTAGGCTACCAGGAACACACACTTATTAGGCTATAGATTAAAGATAATATATTTGCCTATAGCATGATCATGCGCAGAAGCAGCATCACTTTGACTGGATTACTGATACCCCCGGAGGCATCCAGAGTTTAAAGTTGACGGGGTCACCAGGAGGACAACATGTCGGATCTCTCCGTTAGGATTCTGATATCTATGGCTCGGTTCTCCCATTTTTGATCAACTCCACTCAGCCGGGTTGTGGACAGATTCATGCATTAATATTAAGACATTGCTTATTTACACGAGGGGTCCTATAGATTCACATATCACGTGGGGAGATGAGAGCAGATAAATGGTATGAAAACATCTGAAAAGCTTATATATCGATCTCTTAGATTGTGAAAGGTAGCCTGCAACGTGCTATAAACCATGAAATAAATAGGCCTACTTATTAAAAATGAATTGATCGATTGCAGGCTGCGATAATCTCTCTCTCTGTTTAAGCCCATGCACGTGATCTTTGATCCAATAATAATTACTCTCTGCAGATCTTTTTCCTTACCGTGCCTAAAAGCAGACAAAATTCCTCGGTAGTAAATAGACCCGCGGTCACCCTCAGCTCGGTGCACAGTCTCTCCTGCAGAGCGCGTCAAGCGGCTCTGGACCTGTGCCCTGTGTGTGTGTGTGTGTGTGTGTGTGTGTGTGTGTGTGTGTGTGTGTGTGTGTGTGTGTGTGTGTGTGTGTGTGTGTGTGTGTGTGTGTGTGTGTGTGTGTGTGTGTGAAATCTGCTCTGATACCTTACTAATAAGCCTATTTACAGACAGGCAAACACTCGGCCTGTTTAAAGACAATGTTTGGACATTTCCTGCGTGTGACATCGTAAAGAACAATTAGCATACCTTTTTTTTTATATAGTTTTTGTTACTGCAGGATACCTGACTGTTTAACACAGTAGTCGCCCCTAAAGAAGAACTTGTGCAACAAATAATAAATGTTGTCTTTAAACTGTAAAACTTCTCAAACTGACTATCTCAACAAAAAAAAAAATCTCATGTTGTCCATCAGAACATGAACTGATATATCTCTATCACATCAGTGGAGTCTTACTAGAGGTAATTCAGGCAATTTAAAAATAACAACTAACAAACAAACATGTAAACAGGAGTAGAAATCAAAACACTGACCTACAGGCGACAAAGACTGCATTTGGCATATAGTCTACTCTCAAAATGTAATTATACGAAATAGCTGCCAAAAAGTCCAGACAAAGTAAAATGATTTATTAATTTAAAATCAAATATTGCTTCAAATAAAGTCTCCGGGCTCTGATGAATCATTTTGTTTTAAATGACAATTATTTGTTTGCTTCTACATTTTTAACAGGCTATACTCTCGAACAGGCCGCGGGTGAAATGTCTCTTCATATGATACAACAAGGATTGTGTCTTAACATTCCAACAACAGTTTGTAAAAAATCACTACGTAGGATTTACTTTTTGAAATTATATTTGAAAAATAGGCTATGGTTAAAATTAACATGTTGAATAGGCTAAAAAAAAAGTTGACCAATTACGCCACGACCTCATGTAAACAACCTCTCTGTTTACTGATCAAAACGTAGTTTAGAGGTGGTCACAATCCGTCATTTTATTTAGTAAGTGATTTCTGATTATTTTTTCCTGAACAAAAGCCGGTTTTATTGAATGCATTATTTCCGAAAAGTTCTTCAAAGTTCCCCCATTACAGGTTGCCATTGCTCGATCGAAAAAAACAGTAGACTTTTATTAGGCTATAACCCGCATCATAAACTCTTAAATGTAATCCAAACAAATGAACTAACCTTTATTTCGTTGTTTATATGCTAATTTAACATATATGAATTTAGAAACATGGCACACGATCAAAGTTTTCTAATAATTGGTGTTATCGCTGCAATAACTTGTTCAAACATCTTCGGCTGAATCAATGTGGCTAAATAATAATAATAATAATAATAATGATAATAAATAATAAATAATAATAATCAATGAAACAACGAATTCTTAAAAAAGAAAATACAAAGCCATTGATTAATAATAAACAAAAAAAGGTCAAAATAGACAAATTACTTTTTAATAAACTATGCAGAAATATATTTTTTTAATAAATCTCCATAAAATGTTCTAAATAAAAGAAAATGTTTCATTAAGTCAATATCTTATTTCATGGTTTCCTCAAATTATGTAAAATCAACTTGAAATGAATTAAATATTCAATAAACTCTATAAAAGCAATCACACGTTCAGGCTTTCTTAAGCACAGGTGATTTTTATTCAGGTAATTTTAAAACAATTTATGTGTTTGTCTAACTCTAAATATAATGGCATCCTTAGGATTCTTTGTTTATATGCAGGAGGAAAAGTTATAGGAGAAAGTTTCAGTTATACCTGATATGAGCTGCTGGTGGTGCTGGTGGTGCTGGTGGTGCTGGTGGCGGTGAAGCTGGTATTGGTGAAGGCTTGCTGGCTCATTATTGTCCCATCCTGGCTTAAGCTGACTGGATCCTCTGTTCTCCGTCTGGAGGAAGTGGTGACGGGGGTCCCAGACCTCCTGCACTCAGCAGGTCTGTCTCACACACCTCCAGCTCAACTGGGTCCAGTGTGTGTGTGTGTGTGTGTGTGTGTGTGTGTGTGTGTGTGTGTGGCATAAGAGGGCAAGGTCAACCCATTCCTCTGCAAACAATCACATCACACAGGGCAAAATACATTCCAACCCCCCCAGCACAGCCTCCAGTTTGTAAGGTGGTCTGATGTGGCGCGGGTGTGTGTGTGTAGGGGGGGGGGGGGGGTTGGCAGTGGTCCAGACAAGGACTCCGAGGCCAGATGACGGAAAAGCTGGTCCACATTAATATGACTTCATATTACACATGTCAGGGAAACTTTGCTCTCTGCACAGGCTTAGTTAAATGTTCTGTTCCTGTCTAAAGACACTTCATGTGAAAGTGTTTTCTAATCAGACCCAATGGTGCAGAGGAAAGAGAGGGGCTTTAATGTCACACAGCAGCTTTTAGAGAAGACATCTCTGAACATTTAACAAAATGAAATCAGACAATCTCTAGTCTTTACCTTTATTTCTGACACTATCATTGTTGCCTGGATGATAGAGCCTTTACTATGCAAAATATATCAGTTTGGGATGAAAAATAACCCTCCCTGTTCTATCTTCATGTTTTACAAACATCCATAGTCCTTGGTTGTAACATCTATTTCTTGTACTGAAATTAGAACCAGTTATTTGTTATGTGTACATCAATAACTGGAACCTAATTTTACCGCTGACTATTGAATAAATAATATAAATGATCACCATGACATTGATCTTAAAACATTTGCCAGCAGAGGAAGCTATATGTTGATCATTTAATGCTTGACCAAACTTTGGGCTTTTAGAAAAAATCTAAAATGAACTATAATTGAAACGAAGTTGATCCATGTTCATTTACTTATATGTTTTAATATTGAATTGTATTCATTTTAGCCACAAGTTTTGTTATAGGCGCGCCTTTATTTTGAAGGGGACGTATTAGTCGTATTGTCACACAAACAGTAAGAACTTAATATTCTGTCATCGTTCAGCAGCTGGTTTATCACCCTCATTTCATTATCTTTTTCGTACTTTTATGTGGAGATTGATATTGAACGGTCTAATGGACTCTGTATGTAATTGTATTTGGTTTTAAATCAATGCTATTTGAGATCCTATCAGTTTAGCTGCATGAATAGTTACACTGCATGCGCGATCACTGCAGTGTGGTGTGTAGTGGCTCCCTCCAGCGGGGTTCTCCTGCTTACAGCAAAACACCCAACAAAGAAACTAATGTACTGGTCGTCTTCATCATATTCATTATCATGCCTGAATTTCAACCATTGAACAAACAAAAAGAAAACACAGTTACAGACACTATATTTAGGAGCAACATCTAAAGTCAGCGAAGTGTAATGGCATCAGTCATCCATGTGTGAACATTAACATTTAGGGGAGCTGTGTGTGTGTGTGTGTGTGTGTGTGTGTGTGTGTGTGTGTGTGTGTGTGTGTGTGAGAGAGAGAGAGAGAGAGAGAGTGTGTGTGTGCGTGTGTGTGCGTGTGTGTATCTGCCTGCCCTTAGAGCTGCTGTCACTCACAGGCGTCAAACTCAAGTGCTGCCTGACCTTTACTTCATGTTCCAAATTCAGACCTAGAAGGCTTATAGTGTGTCGCTACATCTTCAGACCTTTATCTCTTTATTTAATTCATTATCGTTTTATTTTAAGATAAACCTTTAAATAGAAAGACCTAGATTCAAATTCTATTGTAAATGAGAACTTCATGAAAACTTCCTGGGTGCTTGTGGCTTTCAGTATATTAGTATAGATTGTTATAGTATTAAATACATACATGTAAACAATTATTTTGTATCTGATCATAATTCAGATCTAATTAACAAGCTAGTTTTGCCCAGCACTTTAAATAAGTTATCCACTTACTAACCTTCCTCTGATTTTGAGGCTATAAATATACCAAGAAAGATAAAAAAAAAAATACCAACAAAATAATGAAAACAGCATGATGTTCATGCTGGGCCTTATAGTACATTATTTACGTTGTACCTTGACAAGCTTAAGCAGTCCATGTGGAAAATATTAGGTAGACAAATGAAGGGATTTCAGGGCTCTAATAAACGGCTGTAAGGACAATTACAAAAAATTTAATCAGAGGAAATCACATTTTGGTCCCACTGTGCGATTAATTTAAGTAAGGAATAAGTAAGTAAGTAAGTAAAGTAAGTAAGTAAATAAGTAAGGAATATAATTAATAGTTTTGAAAATATTAATAAAAAGGGAAGAACAAATGATGAAATAGATGATGACTGACAAAATTATTTTTCCATGTACACAATTTATAATTCTTATGGCCTGTTCCTGAAAAGGTATACAGACTCAGGTTTGTTCTGACTAACATTGGCAAAAGTTATATTATATTAAATATTATATTATAAACAATCAAGTAATATAACATAACAGCAGGATTTTGTTTATTGTTATGTAGTTAATTCCAGCTATGGGTTAAAAAAAGTTTCAATAAACAAAATGCTGATGAATTGTGTAGTAATTGTGTTACTCAGTTATGATCTTGAATGAGAAGCTTGAAAAAAAAAAATATATATATACAGTATATTTAAGCGATAATTTGTTGGACTTAAAACAGTTACACAGCAAACTGGGGTCTTCCTTAAGCACCCTTATGATAATGTAAGTATAAATTCGTAAAAAAGAAGACGGTCATCTACTAATAAAAACTTTACACAACTTTTCGGAGACATTGGTATGGTATTGCTAAATATAAAAAAACAAAGGCCCAAGAATTAAGCCTTGTGGTTCACCACAGTACAGGAACAAAATTTGACTTTTTACACTGAAGGACTATCGATCTTTAAGGTAGTGATGGGCCCGGGTTATTTTATTATATCTCTACTCTAATATGTAAAAAAGCTTCTGAAGTAGATATGTTATGATAGGCATATGGGGATTGATGTTATGAAATGCTCTAGAAACATTTAAAATAATACCTGCACTTCTTTCCTTTCTATCTCTAGCTTTCCATCAAGTGTGTCAGTGCCATTGTTGTTTAGTGTTTCTTTCTAAACCCATATTTTTGTGTAAGGTGTAAATTAATCATTCACAAACATTGCATTTCAAATACTTTTTAGGTGGAATGGGAAGTGGTCTATATTGGTTGGAAAAACTTGTTTATCTTGTGGGAAAGTCCTTAGCTGTTTTGATTCTTGGAAAAAAAACTTTTTTTTTAGTTAGAGATTTTTAATGTGATAACAGATACAGGCTGAAAAACAGTTAATGGATATATTTATAGCTCACCAGATGAATATACAATATTGTTGATAGGTTTTAGACCAGTGTCAAAAATCACTGCTTTTTTAGCAGACCACACAAGCTTGTCCGCCTTTCACCAACATTGTTCTTTGTGTCCTCAAACTAACCAAACTTTCATCCCTGCCCCTCCTGCCTCGTTTCTGCTTGGATTTCTCTCAGTACCTGGAGGAGCTATGTCTTTAACAGACTGAAAACTCATTTCAACACAGCTGACATTTCACTGGCACTCAGGGCCTCTTTACCTACCAACACAATTTAAACCGTTCAGTGGAGACGTTTTAGTCACGCCAGTCCAGCTGCACTGCAGGGCACGGAGCAAAGTGGACCGAGGTCAGGACAGAGTTTCAGGCATTTTACCTAATGGACCTTTGCACTGGACGTGTGAAACACTTCACTTAACACAACCTCTGGGCACTAGATTGGCATGTTTGTGCATTATTGTGTATGTGTGCACTTGGTGTGCAAATTTCTAGGTGGCTGTGTAGAAGGTCAAATATGTTAGCCCTGACCCGCTGCATGCCTGGCAGGTGGACATTCTGCACTTCAAGAGAAAAAAAAAAGTTGTAAAATGAATTCCATATCTACTATCAAAAGGCTTTTAGGAAAAGTCTGAGGTTAGATTTTTATATTTTGTGAAAATTGACTTGATGAAACCAGAAGTATCTCTAGAATAAGAAAAAACTCAAACAAGACAAATAAAAAGCAGCATTTAATGTACAAGAAAGAAAATTAACATCGCATGCGGGCAGAATAGTGCACACAGCTCCAGACAACAGAAACAGGAATGAACAAGGTACCACATCAATGGAGTCTTGAAGTGACTACTAGTGTAACAACACAAAGTATCTGAGGCATCAACTAAGAGGAAGCTGTGATGTCTGCTGAGAGCTGTGTCAAAAAAAACAACAACACACAAGTAAAAAGGTGGAAAGCAAAGTGTGGAATTACATTTAAATTACCAGAAGTAGTGGCACATTTACCCCACGTAACACTTCAAAAAGTCACATTTACAAAGCTGTCAAGCAGCTGGTCAGTTGTACTTTAATGTATGCCGTACTTACTATTAAAAAGTACCAAAAGGAAACACTGCTGTACAATTCTTGTACCCTTTTAAGAGCTAATAGGACTCACAGTTTACTGACAATTGATCTTCGGGCAAATATTAAAAGCTAAAACAGGAAACCTGCTGTGGACTAAATGTTCTCTGCTACGACAGAGGAGCCATCAGTCAACAGGTATCAGAGAGAGTGTATGTACCTTTTTTTTATTTATTTATTTTTTTAAATGAAAACTGGGTACTTTCCCCCAGACACCTGATACACGGAAGTCTAAAAAATGCTGGTAAACTGTAAGCTGATGTGAGGCTTTCATATGAAGTGTGTCTCAGAGAAAAGGGGGGAAAAGCTGCTGGGGCCAACAGAAACTACAAAAGAGCCGAGTGAACATAAGCTTGAATATAAAACTGATGAATACTATTGTGTTAAAATGCCTTTAAACACTTGTTTGTAAATCAGACTTGAGAACATGTTTTTGATAGAGAGAGTGATGACAGAGTAATATCTCCGGTTTGGGTAAGGTGCAATAGATGTAAAGCATGTGCTATACTTTGTCTGCAGGGACAATTAAAAACAAGATTATTCAAGTTTTAGGAGGAAGTTGCACTTTAAAAACACCAACAAACTTCTTCACAGTCTTGTGAACAACAAACACTGCGCATCTCCCTTCCAGCTGGGTGCATCCTTCGTCTGCAGTGCAGCTAAATGACCAGCAGAGGGCCCTAATCAAATCATGGCCTCAGGGCAGGCGGTCACAGTGTCCCTTCATTTACAGGGAATACTATTATAATATACTATTATTACCAGTCACATTCATGTTAAAGCAGGGACGTACCAACACATAAGACTTCATTAATTTAGACGTCGGTGGTGCGGATGCCATCGTCATCCAGGCTGAAGGGGAAGCTGCAGCCGCTGTGAGGCTGAGGCTGCGAGCGGTGCCTCCGCCTCCCAAATGCCGCGTCTCCTGATGCCGCGAGGATCCCTAGTCCGCTGGTGGATGCAGAGGGAGGAACATTAGGGCCAGGAGCCGGGGTGGAGAGGGAGTTGGAGGAGGATGAGGTGGAGGAAGAGGTTGAGGAAGAGGAGAGAGAAGGCACGGTGGGCACAGAGCTGAAAGGGCTGTCTTCATCCTCTACGTCCAGGATGGAGGGCTCACAGGGTGGGACAGGCATCCAGGGCTGCCAGCCTGGATTCACAGAGTAGGACTTGGTCAGAGGAGGTCTGCGATCGTCACTATGATGACCTCGGGACGAGGAGGAGGAGTTGTGACTTCTATACAGAGAGGACGCTCGTTTAAATGGAAAACCCTGAAATGAGAGGGACAAGGAAGCACTGAGTTTTTTTTCTTCTTTTCTTGAAGGTAAAAAAGAAAAAAAATACCATAAATACCATCAAAGAACAAATTTACCTTAGGAGGACCTCTGAAGTCCTGGATCTTCAACTCAACATCCCTGATCCAGCCATGCATCTCCTCTGGAGAGTCTGTCTGTGGAGAATCATGATCACAAGATAAAAACTGTTTGCTCTTTTAATTTGTGTTAGAAATGGCAAGTAATATTATTCACATTTCCTACTTTTAGAAAGTCTCATTTAAAGACCAACCCCCCCTAAAATCGATTCTACTATAAAATAGGCCTGATGTAGCGGATTCCTCTAGTTAAAGTCATAAAAACTTTTGACAAGAATCATCAGTAATGAAAATTATCAGTTGAAGTTGAAAAAGTTGGTATATTTGAAAGAATCAGCAGATTTATTGCTCTTTAGTCTTACAATTTAAATATAGTAAAAAGAAACATTGAATTGAAAATGTCATTTTAGTTTCAGATGATAGCTCTTATTTGAAGATCTCAGATTTCGTGATGGTTCGTCAGGCTTCCTTTATTTTTCAAAAGGACAATAAAGGTTTTCTAGCTAGAAATGTATCTGTTTCTCATCACTTCTCAGTTTGTCCGACATTCAGTCAGCTGTTCTCCCAGGTGACTAGTAGGCAGGATGTTGTTGTTGTTGTTATGATTACAGATGGCTGCTCACTTTCCATGCCCGTGCCACACATCAGCAGCAGAGCATTTAGAGAAAACAACCAACAACATCAGTAACACACCTGGCAGCAAAGGGCCTTTCTGCTCTGACTATAACACATGAACTTTTTATAAGATCTTAAACAAATAACTGTAATGGATAAGGATTGGCTGGTGTAAGGGGAAGACAATGTTTTACCTGAATGTAGAAGGTCCGAGAGCTAGTGATGATCTCAAACAGGTTGTCTCTCAGAAGGAGTTCCCTGATGGACACAGGGCGGTAAATTATCATGCTGGATCAAACAGTGGCTACAGGGAGGTTATATAGGACTCTCTGTATCAGTAGTTTCCTCCTAGAAACATACCAGGACTCATGTATTCAAAAATAAACAAAGCACTGTAGAGATGGCATCATTTTCTGTATTTAATCGCTTTCATTTCTCGTATGCCTTTCAATTTCAATTTGTATGTGTAAATTTAACATTAAAAATAATATAGTGCTAGTGTGACTGATTAGCTCAGAGGTTAAATCGCAGGTCCCACAAGGCCCTTAGATTCGATTTCCACCCATGGCCATTTACCGCATGTCATAACCAACTCTCTCACCCCTGTTTCCTGACTTCACCTACAGTCCTGTCCTCACTATAAAGGCATGAAAACTCAAAACAATTCTCTTTAAAATAAAGATAATAATAATATTGTTTTAACCATAACAAGTTTGTCTAAACTGTGTATAAACAGAAGTTATTGAGGATAAACCATACTGAAGGTCTTAATATTACATTTTAAAATACCAGTACCCCCATGTTAGCCTCTTGTTTGTTTGTTTGTTGCAAAAACATAAGATCTAGAGAGAAAAGAGAATAAGACTCAGTGCTTCACATTAGACTCACCCTGACTTGACAAGACATTCATGGACCTTCTGAATGTCCCTCAGCAGAATAGCTCGGAGAGGATCCTTATCCTGAGACAAAAATCAGCAGAATTCAGACATGGACAAAGAGAGAGAACAGTCACACACACACACACACACACACAAAATGAGAAAAACCTCTAAAAGGCTGGCTGCTCACCGTCTCAGACTTGTAGTAACTGACTGCATTGTCATCCAGGGTGAAAAACCTCCTCTTCCAGCTCTTCCTCTGAAACACACACACACACACACCACATTAAGGTTTTTCAGTTTCCACATCATCTATTTTTTATTCCTACACTGAGTTAATCAGAAATACACAGCTGGGTACTCACCACATTTCCCTGTTTGACACAGTAACCGCACCTCAGCATGCCTGGCCTGCTGCCCTTCCTCTCTCTCCCCTCAGTGTCTTCACTCTCATTCTGAAACGTTTCAGAACAAACATCATCACAATCACGTAACCACCATCTTTACAGCGTATCACATTCCACGCAGAGTGGTTTCAGTGGCAGAGGGTAAGCAGTACTCTGTTAAATGTACCAGACAAAAACAATGCACCTGAAGGCATCACAGTGAGGTGTAGCCTCCCGTTTGTTACCTGGATGGGAGTGTGCACCACCACTCCACCGATGATCTCCGCCTTGTAAGCCTGCTGTCTCCTTCCTCCCTGAGTGTCGCTGATTACTGCAGTCACATCTGACCTTTGCGGGACGGGGCATGACTTGGGGACCTGTCACCATAGCAACAAGCAGGCTTACATAAACAAGCATTATATAGTTTATTAGGTAGTTAAATGAGGGTGATTAATTGAGGAAGATTAAGGATAACAGGTTGCTTCATCTTTTCCTAATCATTCACAGACTGAGATAAAAAGTATTTTATGGGGCTGTCATGAAACGTGGAGTCTTTTGTCAAAACAATTGTAATATATATATTTTTGGGGGTTAGTGGTTTACATTCAAATGAGAAGGACTTTGCTGCAACAGCAAAGAATGTGGTCTACTGGAAAACATCCAGAAATGGGGTTACCATTCATTTTATTATCGTTTTAAAACAAATGAACAGAACTTGAATGTCTGTAGGTCGGTGACAAGCTGTGGAACATTAAATTACAGGGAATAACAAAGGATCAAAGTAAAAGCCATACATGCTTGTATTGAAGCTCCAGTGAGGAGTTTTTATGCTGGTAATGAAACAGAGAGAAATGAATACTGATGTCTCTACACAACCTACAAAAGCAGAAGAGACCATAAGAGGGAAGACTGATTACTGGATATAATGATTTGCAATGTCAGTCACTCCTACTGCAGGGGTAGGTGCCAGACGAGGAGATTAACATCTCATTAGCCAAACAGACTTGAGTCGCACATTAGCCATTTAACGTAAACAGGGACAGGACAGGAAAAGAAGAGGCCACAGATGCTCTCAAAAGCTAAACAATCTTGCATAGCTTCAGTTATGCAAAACTGAAAACATACTTTGGGAAGATGCATGCAAAAAAAAAGGTCTGAGAAAGTGTTATACTGTCAATCAATCAATCAATTTTTATTTGTATAGCGTCAACTCCCATCTCGAAACTGTCATCTCTCCTCTTGTAAAAAACAACAACACAATAACAATTTAAACCTGGGGCCTGTACTACGAAGCATGATTTGGGGTTAGCGAGGCTACTTCAGGGTTAACCCTGGGGTTTCAGTCCTACGAAGGTTGTTCACTTGTTACCTGGGTATATCACTACGGTAACTTATGCTGCACACCTAACCTGCTCCGGGGCAGGTTACGTTCAAGATAAGAGATCAACCTGTGAAAATCTCCGCATTTGCTTGTGATAGGTTATGTGAAGCTAACTCCGCCCCTTTTATGTGAACGCGCTCTTGGAAACTCGAGGCTGACTTATCGGGTTGATAACCAGCTTTGTATGACTGTTAAGCACGATCTCTTATGTCAGGGTTAGTGAAGCCAGGCAACCCAAATGTACCCTGGGTATGTTGAACTCGCTTCGTAGTTTAGGCCCCTGCTCCCTAGTATGTTGTTGAACATTCAAATCATGCAGCACTTCTGTCAAAAAGACTTCAAATAAGTGAATACCTAGCATGATGAAATACAGCTTAAGAGAACAAAACTATATTCAAAATAATTAATAGTGAGTGTCGTGGTGCTATTGCAGCAATAACTGCAACTCTCTAGTTTGGACAGAGTCCATTGCTTCATTTCCTATATCTTGTCTTTATTTTCACAATGAGCCACTCAATAAAAGCAAACGTTAAAATGGAATTAAACATTTTAAATAAAGTAAATCTATATTCTCTTTATCTCTCTAAAAATAACAATAATTTTTGGACTTCATATTTTACAGTGGTAACACTTTTTTTTAAAATAATAATTTTAAATAAAATATCGTGGATGTTTTACCCTTTGATTAAGAAACAGAGCACATCTACTGGATGCACAATTGAATCGGATCTTTGTCAGAGGTTGCAGAGGAAAGCAGTCAAAGCTATTCATACTTTATTAGTGGATCATTTTTAATACCATGTAACATCACCACCTGCAACTTAAAGCTCTGAATACTTTGCGTTGGTCCATTATATACAACCCCTGTCAAACGAGCAGATGTAGCATGACAACAAACGGAAACATTTTAGGAGGAAGAATACTTCTGCAAGTCACTGTCTCATGTGAGATGCTTCTGCTACACCTTTATCCTCTGTGAATTCATCTTTAATGATTCTATTTTAACTCCTGCATTTACATAATTTACAGCATCCCCTCTTCTCACAGTTGCCACACTGGTTTTCATTGAGGCTCAGAAAGCTGCGAAAGGGCAACAGAGAACTCCTCCAATCAAAGAGGAAGTGAAAAATAGAATGAGCGAGGCTGCTTCCTGTGTTGGTGTGCAGGTGAGACAAAAAAGAGAAACACTCTTGCTGTCGTCTGCAGTCATTTAACATCTGGATTTTTCCAGTTAAAGCGGTCACTTCTCTGAACACTCACTCAACCTTTATGCAAATGAGCAAACTGAATGTCCACGGCAAGTTCACTTCGAAACACACAGTGATGTGTTTGACACCTCCACCACAGTGACGTACAGTGTGTGTGCGCTATCTCTCACATTCATGCAGTTTCCTCATTCACAGAGTGTGTCAGAGGGGTTTTTTTTTGTGTTGGCATTTGTGCCCTCGAGAGACGACATGGTTTTGGTCACAGCACCACAAACTGCAGCCCTCTGTGCTCAGGTGGAAACAAATCCCTCATCAATAACTGCTGCTTTAGCCCTTTTTGAACCACGCATCAGACAGAGACATCCTGTTACAATGTTAAGTGTATTTGCAGGTGTGCGTGTGTGCGGGCGTGTGTGCGTGTACTCACCGTGATCTTGCTGGCCTTGTTGAGAGCAGCCACCCATTCTCTCATGTCAGTCACATCGTTAGCTTGGAGGAAGTACCGCCGAGAAACTGCGTTAATGACTGAAAAAAATAAACACTTATTCCATCAATATAAACCATAACTGAATCATACAATGTATCACATGTGCACATGTAACTAATGCTACTGAATAAACATGACTCAGTGTTTTCAAAAAAAAAAAAAATAGTCTCACCAAAGCAGAACTCTGTCTTTGGCTTTTGCTTGGCTGTAGCTTCATTCACCTGAGAAAAGGAGAAATGAGAAAAGAAAGAAGAGGAGACAGCAAAAGGAAAGGAGAGGAGCAAAATCATGAGGAGAGGACAGAAAAAAAAAAAAACAGTCTCTTCGAGTCAGAGTATCCAGGGAGGAGCTGTCAGCACTGAAGCCAGATGTCATTATCTCTGGTTAGCTTAGCGTGCGCGCTGACATCTGGAAAACTTCTCAAACTCTGCTTCTGCATGTGATCCTTAACTACAACTAAAGAGAAGTGTGCATCCTGTTTGTGTGTGGATTCCTGTGTCCACACAGCTCAGACATGTGTGTGTTTCATTCTTGGGACGTTATGTAACTACAAGCAACGGGCAGGTGACTCTACAGGCAATAAAGAGCTCTGTTTACCTTGGAGATGTAGGTTAGTTTCAGGCTGCCGACGAAGCTGGTTCCACTGGGCAGGTTCTGCATACAAACACAAACACAAAGGCTCATCATTGGCTCAGAGTCCAAGGTTACACACCTACCATTGGTCGTTTTCACTCCCTCTTAATGTTTGTCATGTATGTTTGAGTACCTGAGGGTTGTCCATGTACCAGAGCAGAGCATTTCCCTGCGTGTCGAGGATAAAGTATCGCCTCTGGAAGCGGCAGCTGTTCTCCTTCTCCTCGATGTCAAGGAAGCCGCACACACGGTTGAGCCGATCAATGTACGGCATGCTGCTAATATCACATATCACTAAAACAGACAGACAGAAAGACAGATACTAAAATCAGAAGGCCATTGAGAGGTGAAATGTAACAGGAGCAACAGAAGCAGGCAGACTTCTAGGACAGAGGAGGCAGACACAGGCAGATGTGGAGGATAAACTATCTTTCCTTTACTGTTCTAATACACACACACACACTCACACACTCACACACTCACACACTCACACACACACACACACACACTCACACTCACACTCACACTCACACACACACACACACAGGAAGACAGAGACCGACTCGTATTCAGCAGTTTTTCATGTGACGTGATTGAGGCTGAGCAGCAAACCCTGAAGCCTGAGGCTGAGCTGAGGCCCTCCACCACCACAGCCAAAAATTACAGACTGCACTCAAGATCTGCACACACGCACATTTTCACTGGCCAGAGAAGAGAGAGGAGAGGGAGGAAGAGGAGGGTGGGAGGAATGGGGTAAAAGCTGTATTCATTAGGATGATGCCTGGCATGTGAATCATGGAACTGCTGACTGACTGACTGACTGACTGACTGACTGACTGACTGATTCTTTGACAAAAATCAAGACCCATTCAGATAGAATGAGTTAAGGAGTTAGAAAACTTCTGGCACTTTGAGAGCACTTTTTTATAAAAACACGATTTTTTTATTTTATTTTCTCCTTCGAGAGAGCTCAGAGAGTTTACCTCAGGTCACCTTTTCTGCACATTTTCCTTTAAACATGTCCTCACTTGTTTCTGCACTATAATTCATTGAAAGGACGAGCTTACACAAATGGCAATCTTTAGAGCCAACTAGGCCACATCTGTGACTGATTGTATTTAATAAGAACAAAAGTCAAAATGTAATTGACAGTCATATAAAATACACAGTAAGGACAGACTGGCTGAAACTTCTGCCAGTACTTTTAAAAGGACGGTTCTGGCTTTAAAGGGATACAGTTGATCAAATTTTCCATTGAACACTCATACATACCCAACAAAGATAAACAGCTACACAGTGAAATGATAGGCTGCATTTTCACCGAGCTGGTGAAACTCCTCCAACACTATTTTAAAGTTAGTGGGAAGTAACAATCTTCATTTTTAATCTGTGGGCTGTTGATGCTTCAAGTATTTTAGTCAGGCAGTTTTGTTCTTCTGCCTTTTAAGAAAGCTCGAAGCTGTTCCGATTTTTTTTTTTTTTTTTTTTGCAGAAACTCTGGGTGTAATGGAAAAGTGAAATAATGCCACAGAGGTCACACAGATACCAACACTATGACTGACACAACCACACACACACACACACACACACACACACACACACACACACACACACACACACACACACACACACACACACACACACACACACACACACACACACACACACACACACACACACACACACACACACACACACACACACACACACACACACACACACACACACACACACACACACACACACACACACACACACACACACACACACACACACACACACACACACACACACACACACACACACACACACACACACACACACACACACACACACACACACACACACACACACACACACACGGAAAGAAATAAATGTCTCGAGCATTGCAGACGGGAGTAGCAGAGAGGTTTTCCAAACCTTAACACGAATTTGCAAATAAACATATTTTACCTTTTTTTTCCCTGCACATTATTCCACACACATATATCAATAAATATCAACGTAGTTTAAAAAGGTAAGAACACAGTTTTCTGATATCATTGTGTTTTACCACATCTGTGGCGGTGAAATGAAACCCACCCACACTCAGTCTACAAATCAGCTTTATTTGACGACAGTTTCAGCTTCTTGTTTTCATCTCTTTTACTTTGCTTGAGTATTTTAGTTTGTATACCTCTTTAAGATCATTTAAAGACAAAAGAACTGAAAATGAGAGCGATTAAAGCTGAACAGGTTTCTTGTCTTTATGAGTAAACTCTCATAAATGATCGATCCTTACTTCATTAGACCGTTTCTTGCCTCATTGTATCTTTGCTTACAATTTTAGGCCTTTTAAAACATCCAAATAACACATCATGAGGGTCTCATTTGGCGTCCATAAAACTCTGACATAAAATAAAATGATAACAGTTAGAAAAACTGTTTTTTTAAAAGCTGATTTTGCAGTTGAAACCATTTCTTTAGGCTTTGTGGGTGTGGCCAATCAAGTATTGACAGTCTGGCTGTCGATATAACAGTGACTCATGTGTCATAAAGTGTAGTGAAGTCCTAAAGAGTTCTTCTGAGCTTTCCGAGTCAATATTAGTAATGTGAGCTCAAAAGTGGTTGGATGCTAAGATCTTGAAGATTTTGAAGTCTTGTTGTTGGTAATTGGTTATAAAATATGTTGTTTGTAACTTTGAATGTGGTCTGATGTCCCTCTAGACATTTGCTGATTGATCAGAAAGGTGTTGAAATAAAAACAACGGTAGATTTCACATACAGATACCATGAGCAAAACAAGAACAACAGGAGTTTGACAAATTCAAAGGAAAACGCTGTCGTTTGGAAACGAGAGGAAAGTTACATTGACAATTTTTGATGCTAGCTACAATGTTCATAAATGACTCTTGACAACATAGTTAAAGTTTACTGTGGATTCTGGTTTGAAGCGGCTTTAAGACCTTAAACTGAAGTAGGTTATCATGGGAGTGAATTCTCAGAATCGAGGTCTCTCCAAGATGTTTCACTGGCTGAATAGTCCCTTTGACAATTTCATTAACCTAATTATAAAATGTAAAAGTAGTTCAGTTTCAATGGACTAAAAAGTCAGTGAGAACTTTTTAAATTACAGATAAAGTGTTCTGAGTCGTTTAAAAGCAAGAATGTCAAACTTCCCAAAATGAAATATTCTCCATTGTGGGGCTAATCTGACAGTCCGGGGTTCAGTATAATGGATATTACTGATGCCTGGACATGTTAACATGACCTTTATGTTGTAGGCATATAGTCTGTATAGAAACATGGAACAAGGCTCAGTGACGTCACCCATTGGTTTCTGAAGGGCTCTTTTCGAAGCCCATCCATATTGGAAATGTGACTCTATTAAACAGATCGGCCACACCCTAAAAACTCATATCCTCCATAAAATCAAATGAGCTTCTACCAGGCTATAAACATTTAAAATCTGCTTAAAATGGACATGTTAATATGGGGTGTGTAAGTGACTTTGGGGTCTTTAGGAGCCAGCCTCAAGCGGACACTCAAGGAACTGCAGTTTTTTGCACTTCTGCATTGGCTTTATTTTTTACAAGTTTTGTAATTTTGTTGGATATACATGTATTTATTCAAAACTAATATATTTTCCAGATATTAGATGTAGGATTTTTTTTAAATGGGAAACAAAGGCGTGTTCTTATCAAACCTCCTGTGAGGACCTTTCAGTTTGTATGGCTTTAGGCACACCTGTGGAGAAAGTGGTACCTCTTATCTCTTTGATGATTGTGTCCTGAAAATGTTTTAGTGGTGTTCTCAACAAAGTAAATCTCATACTTTTAATAGTCAAAAGTATCACTCACTGAAATATGTAAAAATATTTTTTTTTACTGTATATCACATCACCTGGCACCTACCCTAAAGCAGTAGTTTAGAGATGTTAAAAATCAAGATAGAAATAATAAACTTTCATGGTAATTGTCGTGTTTGCCTTTGTAGATCATAAAGAGATGTCAGTACAAATTTCAGTCTGTTTCAGCTGAAAACTATTTAGCAACTATAACTTTAAAACAAACGGTATTATTTAAAAAATGGAAGTGTTTTAAAAAAAAAAAAGACAATAATGCCCACTTTGATGTGGTCAAGTTATATATAAAGTAGCATTATAGATAGCCTAGAAAAACTCAAATAAACAACTTTTAAACTAAGCATAAATCTAGAAAATGTGTTGGGGGTTTGGACTTGGAGACTGCTCATTGGACGAATAGTCGTTTGTTGAAGTTACTTTGCACTCTGAAGATGTAGAGAGCAGTTAATAAACAGAAACCATGAATAACCATCAGCCCCTCTGCTTTGCACTGACAGCTGGAAAATAACACAGCAGCAGCAGCAGCAGCAGCAGCACATCAGACACGAGCTTCCCGCAGCTTAGTGACCAGTGTGGACATGAGCGTGCAGCACGTATAACGTGATCATGAGCGTGCAGTGAAAAGTTGAAGTGTGACCTGGAACAATTACTCAGCTACACCTGACACACATTTGTTCAGCTCAGACGACCTGCACTGACTCAGCGGCCTGCCACACCTACTGCTGCACTGTACGACGCACACAGACACACAAACACACAAACACACAGGCACACAGACACACAAAGTGACACTGGGCTGACTACTTACCAGCTGTACTGGGAGTCAGTCTGATCCACAGCCAGCGCCCCGCGCGGCGACGCAGCAGAGGGGAGAGAGTCGGAGAGTAAGTAAGTAAGTACCGAGCATGTTAGACGATGTTTGAAAAACTTTTACAACCTGTCGACACCAAGAGGCCCGCGTGCGACTGACTCTCACCCTCCTGTCTGTTTGTTTGTGTACTGGGATAACAGAAGACTTTTTTCCGGGTTGGACGTTTCGTTATTAGAATAAACCAGCCCCGGATGTGATCTATGCGTCCTCTCCGGCCGGGCCCTCCCCCTCCCTGTCCTCCTCCTCCCTCTGCTCTCACAGAAGAGGAACTATACGAGCCATTCTGCAGAATTAGTTCAAAGTGCAGTCCCATTACAACAACAAAAAAGGTTTAACAAAACAATTAATTATTCAGACATGGATATTTACTGACATTATATTATGATCTATTTAAACCCAGGGCATTAAATGAGATAGTGATAAGCTAAATAAATACAAAATCATCATTTATAGGGTACTTTCTATTGAGAAGTAGCTGTCCCCAATACTGACCCCTAAATTCCAATTTATGTAAATACCACTTAAAACATTTTTTAGATTTGTTTCAACGGTGTAATTTAAAATGTCTTTATGATTAAGTTTAAACAAAGGTTGAAAGACTTAGATTTATTGTGGGTTTAATTTTTAAATTAAAAAGCTATGCTCAAATTCATGTCACCACCGAAACACAAGAGTTTTAGTGGCTTAGCTGAGCCTACAGTTAAGCCACACCCCTGAATTTTTGACCAGGAAGTGACATTGCATCTCTGTCCCCCATGGCTGCATGATAAGCAGCTAAATCCCATAATTTTTAAATAAATGTGTTCCATAGTCTGAAAATCAGTGTGTTACTTTAAAAATTGTCACTACCGAACACACATTCTCTTCAATTATGTAAACTTTTTTGGGTTTTATGCAAATTATTATGTGTCTATGGGTGTACACCTCTTCAAATATGTGTTTGCTAGCCATGTGCTTGCTAGCATTCTTTAGTTATGCTCAAAATGAGGTAGAATTGTCACTACCGAAACAGTCACTACCGAATCATATGGTCAAGTTCGGTAGTTGACATTATCATTTCGGTAGTGACAAAATGGACTGGTTAGTAGTTAAATCTCATCATTTTGAAATAAATGTGTTCCAAAGTCTTCGAATCAGTGAGTTTCTATAAGTATCATCATTTCAATCTATTTACAGCAAATAAGCAATTGATAAGTAATATTTGTACTATAAATGGTCATGGATGAACATTCTTCTTCAAAAATAAATTATTTTATTGACCACTAAACATACGTGCTTTTAATATTCCCAACATCAGACATGTTATGAGTTAAAATTAAGCAATAAGGTTGAGGGAATATGATAAAACACTACAAGGAAAATACTGGTCACTACCGAAACACTGGTTTATATATATATATATATATATATATATATATATATATGTATATATTGAGTTATCAACTAAAATGTTATGATACTGATTGGTTAACTGTATGTTCCATCTCATAAATCATTAACTCTGAAATCAATCTGATCAGCGTTTTGCGTTTTAGAAAGAAAGATTGCACATAGATTTTGAAGAATTAAAAAAATTTAAATTTGAAATTTGTTAAAAAAATAATTGTTATTGATTATATTGTGAAAACCTTCAATAAAACTGTGTAAAAATAATCTTTACATAAGGGAAGTAAACCTAATACTAACAGGTTAACATAAAATTGTTTTTATCATAGTTTAATACTGTGTTTCGGTAGTGACACATTTGAGGAGAGGAAAAACATTCCAAAACAGTCTAAAAATACAATATATCAAATTTGAGGATTCTTTTACTATATGTGTACTTCAGATATGGTACAATATATATATAGGGAAAACATTTTGGGAATAAAACTTAAAACATTTCAAAATATTTCCAACCTGACTGGAAACCAAACAGCTTATGCCATTCCCCTCTGACAGCTCGTGCTCTTTCTACAGGGCTTTGAAAAAAATACAGGCTACCTAATTAAATAAAACATGCGTATCTTCCTGAATTGCGATGAGTTATCTTGCCTGGTGCAACCGTGCAACATGTGTTTCCTAAATGTGAGCATACAGAAATGACAGATATTTCTCCCCTGTACAATACAAATGTTTGACAGACACCAAACCGGACTCAGTCATTTAAATGTATATGTTTGTCTGTGAATTATGTGTCATGCACTTCGTAAAATGTTTCTAGTGAAGGAATAAACCCATTCAAATGTTTATTAATGCCTAAAACAGTAAGTATGCAATGTGTGTGTAACTTTAAGACATACCATTGGCTTCGAATACTTTTATGAATTCAGATTATTTAGAAATGCAAATAATGTTTTAGCAGTTTAGATTCCCTTCTAGAGAGCCCCTGAAGTCTCAGAAAGAAAAAACATGGCATGGCATGCATATACTGTATATATATAACAACCAACATCTATTTTATCTGAATATATTGAATAGAAGTCTGATCTTCCATTCAATATAATCATAATAACAATAATAATAATAATAATAATAATAATACATCTCATTTGTAAAGCACTTTACATTTTTGGAAAAAATCTGACACAAGAATCTGTTCTGCTCTGGACTGTTCAGACCCGAGGGGATCTTTGTTGTTTTTATTGGTTTGTTAGATGGGAGTTTCCGTCAGTGGTTCTTCCAGATGATCCTGCACGCTCTGGCTCCAAATGTCATTGTGGTAATTTTCATTTTGTTTCATCTTTGTACGATGGGAAAAGGTTGAGGCATGTTGTCCATCAGTGTATGGTGTTAACATGCAGCTAACTGACCTAACATTGTTGACCATGATAGATCATTTTGTATTTTCAATTGAAAGAAGAAGCCATTGCAGACATATAGTATATGTCAGTTTAAAACCCTAAACCAACATTAAGGGTGAAGGAACTAACCTCAGAGACCCCAGACCTGTGCAATAATATGTGTGGATATGAAAATGACTGTCTTAGTAGTATCAATGGAAGCTGTCAGGCATTAATTCTGATTCTGTATGTCACCTTTTAGAGAGTTACAGTCCTGCTTAATAATTACTCAGTTCCAACTTCAGCCATGTATCTTCATCTTCATCTGCAAATTAGCATCATCAGCAGAAGACAGAGGCTGTGTTGTAAAAGTAGAATATTACTATCTAAATGTGACACTATGTTAAGCTGAACAAACTGTTCATTCTGCGTGAATACAGTGCATGCAGTGTTCAGTATAATCTCATCTTCACACTAAAGTGATCACAGATTGAGCTGGTGATGAAACTCCTGAGTCTGAAACACATTTCTGATGGAACTGTCATTTTGAAAGTGGTAAATTACGCATTTAACAGAGCAGTTCTATTTTCTTATTTTAATTTTATTTTTTTGCAAAATTTGCAGCCTTCCCTTTAGAGGAAGTGGTTGCATCTCATATGATCTGAGGAAGGAGACCTACCTCGGTGATTTCATATCCTGTGGCGACTGCACAGTGTTCGAGTTATGTAGTTTCAAAAGGAAGTCCTGAAGTTTTGCCGGTAATTAACAGACTTAAATCTTCTTCTACTGTATATAGCCCTTGCCCTTGCCGATGAACATAAACATCTCATAAATGCGTTTTCTCTGGCCTTTAAAGGTCAAGTGTAGGGTGTCAAATGTCAAAACAAGGTGATCTTACCCACACACTCTACATACACACAAAAAGAACGAGGTGGTGTCTTTATTCAGACAAGCTTTCAGACACAAATTCATGCACTAAACAGTAATGTTAGTACGTTTTTACACATTTTTCAAAGATCTAAAATGGTTTAATCTCAGGATCCAATGGCAACAACACAGGCTTATAATGTGGTTCTGTTGCATTAAGCAGACTGTGCGCACACAATGAGGCATCCTGGCATCTACAATAACCACACCAGAGCAAAACCGTAGGTTGGTGTGTGTTATTCACTAAGTACTATTTTCACAAGACATACTGTCATGTTCAAGTTGGTGTACATCCAACCTCAAACTCGACAAGAAAACATAATCAAGGAAATCAAATACAGATGGTTGTGTCAGTGTCACGGGTTGCGAATGGAAAAGAACCAGATCAGAAGAGTCGCCTTGAGATAGACACCACCAGGCAAAAGAGAAACCTGGGAGGCCCAAAATCACCTGCCGTAAAGATGACACGGGGGCTTGAAAAGATGAGCTTGACATGGGGAAAATGACATCATGGACCCAATGACAGAGTGCAATGGGGGGAGCTCCTTTGAAAACGTACGTACAGTAGGGGATACAGAGGAGTAAGAACTGTAAGTGAGGTTGCTGTACAGCTTAAAACACCTTAACATGAATATATAACATTTCATCATCAGGTTACTATTACAGATAGCAAAGACAATCTACAGCCTGAATAAAACATATCTACAGCACCAACATTGTTATCACAAACATGTTTATGAAGCTCAAATACTCTGTCTCTGTAAACTAGGAATTAAAGTCTCCATTGAAAGTCTGTTCAAAAAGAGGAGGGGTGTACTGATGGATCTCATAGCACATTACACAGATAAAAACAAGATGTCAAATCACTGCAGGAAAACTAAAGTGGAGTTTTGTCTATATTTTTTATCTTTTTTTAAAGATGACTTAGGGCCACACGCAGCAGGAGGCCTGTGATGAGCAGGATGGGGCTGCAGGACACGGCCCCCACACCGTTGGTGTGGTAGTGAGCCCAGGGGTTGGTGGTCCTGGGGGGTCCATTACAGCTGTCACTGAAACAACAGTGCATTCTGGCCCCGGGGCTTTCACCCTGAGCCTTGTCACAGAACGATTTAAAGGTGCACGACTTCATCACAGTGTCTGAAACATGGACAGAGAGAGGTGGTTCAGTGCTGTGAACTACATCAACTCCTCATGTACACACTTTAAGGCAAACAGAGGACTGTGGTTATGAACAGGTAGGACATCCAGCAGCCCCAGGTATTATTATTTGAAGTCAAATTATCATTGATATAATCAGTATTACAGTCAGGGTTGGTAATATTAGGGATTTCCTAACATTAACTTTAGCTTTGCTCTCATAAGTGTTCATAATCTCTTTTTGTTGTTGTTGTTCCGTTTGTTAATCTCGGTCCATCCAGAGGCAGCAGATGGCTGTTCACCAATAAGTTAGGTCCTACTTGAGGTTTCTGCCTGTTAAAGGGTTTTCATTTCCACTGTTGTGTAGAAATTCCTCAATCTGTATGGTTACACAGACAAGACCCACTCAATTTAAAGTGAGATATTTTGTTGAGATTTGGCAGTAAAGAAATACAAATTGAATTGGTTACATTCATTAATAACACTATATACATCAAGAAAACAACTACTTTTGGTAAATGGTTAACCAACCAAAAACAACATCAATTCCTGCATAATGTTTTTTAATGAAGATTTTATACAGACGTTCTCTGACTATGTGAACAGCATTAGCATTATTTTCTATGACACCTGATACAAGAAGTTGGTCATCAGTGCAATGCTGACCTCTAGTTTTATTAACTGGACCACGTCACACTTGTGTTGCCTGTGTGTTATAGTGTGTGTGTGTGTGTGTGTGTACTCACTGGCCCCTGTGATGGTGGAGCAGGCATCAGCATAGTGAGGGCAGGTTGAGGAGCCCTGTCTGTTGCAGTCCTCCTCATTCATTCCCACACACGAGTAACATTTGAGGGCGTGGCCTTCACAGGTAGAACAGGAGAGAGCACCTATAAGCATTTATATCCACAGGAGGGTGTCGGCATACAGACGAACAACACACCTGACCTTAACTACATTTAGTAGCAATCAATACGGCTGTTAGTCCCCTCCTTAAATGAATGAGATGGACAAATTTGTCCAAAATTACAAGACGTCACTAGCAAAAAAAAAAAAAATCAATTTGTTGCCAATAAGTTGACATGCGCCTCATTCAAGTTATGAGCTGCAACAATTCATCAATCAGACAGTCATTTGAAAGTTATCCAATCCAGAGAAATAATCAAATCCAGCATTGTATTCGGATCTTTGAGTGGCTTTGGTGAATTTTGAAACACAAGTGTTAAGTATCTGCTGGTTCCAGCTTTCTTAAAGAAGAATCTGCTCTTTTTGGAATTTGGAAAATGAAAAGCTTTTAGTTTTGAATCATTTGTTTGACCAAAGAAGCAATCAAAGATGCAGCTTTTGACTCTGGGAAATGATGATGAACATTGTTACAGACTAAACATTTAATGGGTTAATTGTAAAAAAAAATAATCTGCAGGTTAATCCATAACAAATAAATGTAAATTAAAACACTAATTCAAACCTTGCAAGAATACAAAAATCTATCCCTTTACATGTCCCAAATTGTCTGGCCATAAACTCAAACTGTGCTGTTGGGGAAATTAAACATTTCCAATGAATTTACCTGATTTTATGACAGAAAACAATCCTGGTACTTCTGTAAACTCTCAGCTTGGACTCTGCACATTTTTAACAAATAAATCCCCCCCACAACAAACAATGCTGAAATCCCATGTTGGTATGAACTTACTGTGACATGCCAGAGAGACAATGAGCAGCAGGGCGAATGTGGTCTTCATGGTATCAGGGTCACTTTGTTTTTAACAGTCCAGATAAAAAGTGGAGACTGGGGGGATCTGATGGTGAGGACGCCAGGAGGGGGGCTGGAGGAGGAATTCAGGCATGGGAAGGTGTCTGAGGGTATTAAAGTCTTATGTCTATAATCTCCATCTATGGTGCACAGCCAGCAACCTGTGGTAATGAACTTATTAATCGACCTTAAACAGGGAGACACTGTTACATTCTAGTAAATGGGAGCTATTGATCTTGTTGACAGAAACATCACTTCTTGGAGTTTCTAAAACACCTTTTTGTAAGTTTTCATGGCAGTACAATGAAAGTGATGCTTTAAAAAAAAAAAAGACCACCTAAGCCACCTAAGATAGAACGTGTGTGACTGTGTTGAAATCCATAGTTAGATTTAAGCACTTGAACCCTGAGCAGTAGGCCAAGGCCAAGACATAAAATAAACAACACAGTGAGAGTTAATATCTTTATGTTTTGGTCAGTGCTAAAGGGAATCAGACACTTATGTAAAAGACAAAAAACAACAAACTTACAGTACAATAAATGTTATTTATTTTTAATTAGGCAAATATACACACACTCTTGCTGTTTGCGTCAATGTGTCGACACAAATGTGAGACCGTCATTTCTATTTTGAATATCTGGTACAAAACAATAATAAAAGATAAGTATAAAGTGGCAAAACAATAATTCTTAAAACAAAGACTTAAGCAGCTGAGTAACAAGATGTAACACGAGATTAGTGTGGCACAAATATAAACTGTGGCACAACAATGGGTTTGAATTTTAAGAGGATGTACAAGGTAGTAAAGACGCTGACTTCACGAAAACTGAGTGTTGAAAACTGAAAAGGACCAAAAATGAGAACTTAACGCTCGGCCTGAACGTTTCAGTTATTTGACCACAGTTACCCTGATTAAACAGTTAAAAGATATCCAGCTATCTGTCAAGTTTGAAAGACAATTTATTAAGTAGCAAAAGTGTTGTTGTTTTTTTAATCTGAGTAATAACTCAGGTATCATACTGGTACCAGTTCTGAAACACTTTCAGTGATACCCGACACAAAGCCAAAGCCTCCTCATTCATTACTAGATAAAGTTACACTGGTGCATCTGCTGTCTCAAAATAAACAAGCAAAGAAAGAGACTTGTAGTGTAAACACATCCACATAAAATCAAAGTGGAAAACAAACTCTTACAAAGCTGTCAAACTGTTTTTCCTTTGGTTAACTCTCAATCCGGGACACAGTGATTATTTAAAAATTCAAATTACCATTGACATACTTCAGCACTTGCAAAACTTCAAACATTTTTTATATCTTCAAATAAATCTAAAATCACTTTTTTCTCCAGTTAGCTTGGATTTTTAACACAGGATAGTTACTTTTTTTTATTAAGTTGATTTTTTGAATCAAATAACACAATGAGACAAAGCTGACACAGTGCCAGCTAAGTCTGTGATTGTCAGGTTTTTATACTCGTCTGTGACTGACTCTCTGTGCAAACTGTTGAGCAGGTACAGCTATCGCTGTTTCTGATAGGCTCATTCTGATTTCATCGTCACTGCTGAATGATGTAAGGCCTCCATGGACGACCACACGTCCTTACACAATCCTAAATCTTTTCTTTCAGATCTCGTATTGCTCGACTCAACCTCATTCCGCCTAACACAAAGCCCCTGAGCTTTCTTTGTCAGAGTAAAGTCTTTGTTTACTTCATAAAAATATATATTTAATGGATTGTTTTTAATGGGAAACAACCCCTTCATAATATACTGTATACATCAATGTAACCCCCGCCCCCCACACCCACCCAGGTCAGTCATCCTGTATGAGAGGCTGCTGGGAATGTAAAGGTCCCATATTATGCTTTTTCTAGTTTTATATGCTCTTTAGTGTGTTTTCCATGTGTCCTGTGCATGTTTAGGCACATCTATGTGCAAAAATTCAAAGTCCGCGGAAACGCAGCTTCTCCTACGTCCTCCTGTTAGCTGTAGCATTAGCTGCATGTAACGCTCGGTTCTAGCCCCCCTCGATAAAAATTTGTCAGTGCGACGTCATTGTCAGTGTGAGATCACTGATCTAAGCCCATTGGCTCGTTGTGGCAAGCCCTGCAGCTCATTTCCGAGAAGCGTGCTGAGCAACTGACCAATAACGACAGAGCGGATCGGCAGACCAATGAGAGCAGACTTGGCCCACGTGGGGTCTAACAGTGTGGGCTCAACAGAGCGTAGCTGACGGACTCAGAGTGTAGAGGGAGCAAGGAGGAGCAGTACATGAAAACAGACACTTTTTTTCGGACTTTAGCTATTATGAACGTACAAAAGTAGGTACATAGATTAAATATATGAACCCCAAAAAGGGCATAATATGGGCTCTTTAAGTTGAGTCACAAGCAGGTTGTTGGCCGGCATGATGGACGGGCAGAAATGCAGACAAAACAACATGATCTTAAACACTTAGTAGGGTCCCAACTCAAATAACAGTTCACGTGTACAGAATCCTCTTGATTCTGGTGACAAATAGTGAAATCTTAGTACACAGGAAGTTACTTTAGACATCTGTACATGAGCAGTCTCTGATTCAGGGCTGGTTAAAGGTATGAGAGCTGGGTCTCTGCTGGGGGACATGCATATCGTCAGTGTTGGCCAGGACTGAAGGGACAGAGGGAGCTGATTCTCAGAAACTGTCTCTCAGTCTATTTTACCCATTTTGGCAATCAGCTCATCACAGATCTTTGTGAGCTCCTCGATCTCTTGATTCTGTGAAAAACAAAGGATAAGGTACAGTGTAAAAAGTAGGAAAATGTTTTATTTTGCATTACTGCATGCTGAAAGTTTATTTTAGAACTGGCATGCAGAAAAATGAGGGCACTTGTAACCTTCTGCAGCAGACTTTGCTCCAGAGACTCATTCTTCATCTGCTCCTTCCTCAGACTGGCGGTCAGCGCCATGCTCTCTGAGCTCCCCTTTGAACGCACCTGAGCTATCTCATCATTGGCCCTGAGAGATACATGGAAATTGGTGACATAAACTTAAGTTCAGAAGTTTTAATAAAACAGATTTTTTTATTACTATTATTGCAGAATTGACAGGTAAATTAGTTCTCCTTTAAATGTGCACATACTTGTCTAGTTTCTCCTCAGCATGAAGTTTCAGTGTCTGGTATCTTTGCTCCTCCTGCTTGACTCTGGACAGATACTCCTGAGCACACTTCTTCAGCACCTCTTCGTTCTGAAGGAGGAAACAAAGGACCTTTTTTCTTATTCATGGTATTTTTTCTTCGGAATAATGTAAGCTCTTTTTAATCTTATTTTATTCTAAATATAGAATTCTAATTTGCACCTGTTTTTTCCTGGCAGCTGACCAGTGTAACCACCACAGCTTTCTGTCTGCCCATTAGCTGCTGCTGTAAACACTGTGCAGGTCGACCAGGGGGCCAGATTTCAGATGAAACAGCTCTTAATTGTGTTTTTTTCATCTCTGATCAGTCAGATAATTTTTTGTTATACTTCAATACGAGAAACAGATTATGTCAGGACATAATATGTAAATCTCTGCTGCCCTTACCATTAGGCGACCACAGCCCCTCATCAAGGGATACATTTAACCTTCTTCTGACCCTAATCCTCTTCCAGCTGACAGTTTGTTCTCAGATCAGCTGATTGCCTCACAACATGAAACTGATACTTTCCTTGAGTGGTTTTCAGAACATGAACTCGTCCTATGAACCCTTACCTTCTTAAAGCCCTCCAGGGTGCTCTTCATATTTTCATAACGCCGGAACACGTCAGAGAGAGAGCGCTCCACCGAGTTCAGGTCTGCCAGGGCTGCTTCCTTCTCGGCCGTCACAGCTTGCAAAGCCTTCTGGGAACTCTGGTTGCTGCGTTGCTCGTCCTCTGCGAGAACAAAGATGATTTGTTGAGTTCTAAATAACTCTTCTTTTGTATTTAGTCTGGAAACAGTGATTGTATGAATCATCAAAGCTGACATGTGAACACAAACATTAAAAAAAACATTTCTACTCACCGATCATCTGAGCTATTGTCTTCTCATATTCAGCAACTATTTTCCTGTAATCAGACCAAACACATGATAAGTCTTAAAACCTTTTATGACAGACTGGTGGGTATCAAAGAGACCTTTTTTCACTGATGAAAAGGAAAATGAAAATTCAGTTAAACCCCATTTTTTAAAATGGCTCATTTGTGACTTTGTTACTACCCCTGTATCACGCCATTGTGTTAATGTTTCAGTGATCAGCAAATAAATGTTCAAATGATTGAAATAAAATGTATTCATAAATGTGTTTTCTAACCTCATCTCAGCAACCTCTTGTCTGCTGCTCTCATATTTTTTCTTCCAGTCATTGGCTTCCACCTCCTTAGTGATGATCTGAAGGAGGAGATGTCCAAGTTAAGCAGAACTTAAAGAAAACCTTGATGACATATTGAGTACTACATATTGACATAGTGAGTGTTTGTACCTCCTCTCTAATGAGGGTGAGAACAGCCTGTTTCTCTGCCTCACTGATGCAGATGGAATCCAGGACCTGACTTCCTGTTTTCTGCATTTCACTTCCCCCCAACTTGTTCTTCAGCTTGCATGGGTCCTCAAACTGCAAAGGGAAATCTGTTATTTCAACCTCCTCATGCTAGAACACATTCAGTAGTATAACTGGGCTAAGCCCACACATACTTTTCAAGGACTAAGTAGTGGAGAAATGAATCAGATACTTTACCTTTCACAAAAACAAATAAAAATGCAATATACAACAGTTTTGTTTACAGCCAAGAAAACTGGAGCTCACGTTCCCAGATGCACATTTTGGTTAAAGTCTAAAGACTTACTGATTCACATATCTTTGTCTTAATTAAAACACATCGAGACAGTCTTGTTTTCTGCACCTGATAGCTGCCTGACTTATCTATACTGAACATTTTAACATTCTCTCGTTGTTCCTGTTATTTCTGCTCTTCGTTTGGTTCTTGAAAAGAAATTGTTAAAATACAGATTATTATTATATTTACATTGTTTAACCCTCTTCATCATCCTCTTGCTTTACTTTCATTGTTCTTACAGATCTCAATCCTTCAACTCCTTCTCCTTTTCTATCCTCTCTCTCCAACTTGTGTTTCTATGGATTATGACATATTCTTATCTCCTGCAGCTAATCTAAATCCATCTGTCACCTGAGTACATGATAAGCCTGCAGACACTTAGTACCTCCTGCTGTCCTGTGGATCAGTACAGCCATCATGTCATGCAGACGTTCACATTGCAGCTTTAGTAACAGAGCAGGTGGCTCTTAAAATAAAAGTGATGAAACTAAAAATATTATTTTTTAAATATCTCTGGTTAAAAAACACAACAACAACAACAACAACTGATATACAGATCAAAACAGAATGTGCAAACGCGTTAACAAGTTTGGACATGTCAGGGCAGCTTTCTATCTGTGAGGGTGACAGAGTATATGGTGGTACAAAGAGTGCTTCATCCCCACCTGGTGGTCACTGTTGGCATCACATTACTTTTATTATTTAGAAAAGGAAGACATGCATAAGAGCATACTACTTTCACTATAACTCAACGTGTATATATATATAAATATATGGGTCTGGATAAGCTTATGTAGGTAAAATCACATGGAGTTTTTCTTGTGATGTTTACTCACTACAGAGCAGCAGTCAGAGTCCTCAGGTTTTGATGTCACATGACAGTCTGGAACTGGAAGAAAGAAATAATACTTAAGAGGTGTCACAATATTTTCATCTTCATACATTTCTCTTGGTGCACATTTCTTAGTTCAAAACACAAACACTCAAAGTCACTAAAAGGATTTGAAACTAGTATTTAGTTGTGAAATATTTCTTCCGCCCACACGTTGAGATAAGTTCACTTATTTCCAGTATGATTTGTTAGAACAAAAATGAACATTACACTGAATATAATTCATACACTTATAAACCCTGGGCCCTGTAGAGTTGCATGTGTTAAGACAAAGCCAGAGAATATTCAGAGTGAAAAAAATGTATGCCTCAAGGAAAGCTACCGCTGCAGGCTACTGCACTAAAAGCAGTGATTCACTGTCACGCAACATGTGATTCAGTCTGAAACTAAATCTGTCGCGCGCAGCCTGAAGGTACCTGTGTGATCATCTGAATATGTTTATTAACACCAAAACTGCTTCCTCAAACAGCACAACAGAGCAAGCAACTCTGCTGCCATGGTGCCACACAGCCACAAAGTTAAATGCAGAACTATGCATTCAGTTAATAATTACAGTTGTGCCTGTAAGGCAGGATAACAGCCTCTCTGTGTGTATTAAGGGAAGTATGATGTCAAAACTTGAACATGCAGTTATCTAATCTCTCTTACCGAGAAGAATAATCACTGATTGACTACTCTATCAGTGTGTGCCCTCAAACATGCAGACATGAGAAAAACATTCAGATCAATTTTCATTGATTCTTTACTCACTGCTCTCGTCCTTGTCTGGTTTGACACCGACACTACTTGCCAACTTCTCTTCATCTGTGGCATGGTCTCTGTGATGCTCATCCTTTAACAACAAGCAGAATCAACACCACAGACAACGTAAAACTTTAAGGGGAGATAACAAGGAGACATAGAGAGTCCAATGAGCCCATTATGAATTCTAACCTGTTCGTTGAGGTCCTTTTGGATGGGCTGGTTCTGCTGCGCTTTACAAGAGTTCCTGAAAAAGGTCAAAAACAACATCAGTGTTAACACGAATCAAATCAATATCTGTCTGTGAGCGTAAACACTGGGCGGTGTAATGATGAAAGGCAAAAGCAGGAGCCTGACAGCCACTCCTCATCGCTCTGTTGTGTGTGTTTTGAGTTTGCATGGTCTTACAGTAGAAAAAGCAGATTCATGAAAAAATAAATATTGAAAATCAAGCAGATTACTGACAAAAAAATAAGTAACATTATGGCCAAATTCCAACAAGAATAACAGTGGTTGCAAAAAGAAATAGATGGAATTTCAGGGTTTCCATGAGCACTCTTTAATGACTATATAAATCAACTCCATACACTCGTCTCTCTTCTTTGCTTTGTGGTAAATTTAGATCTGATGGATGGCACATTAGGCTGTGGAGTGATCCAGGACTTTATCTTGTTTTAAGAGCAGCAAAGACTGAAGTTTAAAACACACACATGGTTCTACAGTACTTACAACAGAACACAGAGGAAATGGACTTGCTCAGCAGTCCTGGTACCACACAGAGAGAAAGGAAACATAATGACAGGTTTGGAAGGATCAGGAAGGGAAGACACAGGAGAGGATGGGACAGTTAGGTTTAACACAAGACGAGTGCAGGGTTATTATAGTTTAGTAAGTAAAAAATAAAAAGGAATAAAACTGGACATCCTTTTATCTTTAGGTTACTAGCCCCAGGATTAATCTTTTAAGAACATGGGGCTGGGTGAATGTGGAGAGAAATCTAATTTTATCTTCAGATGGTCAATATGTTTAAAATGTTTAGAAGGGAAAGAATTACTGGTTTGATTGCAGAACAGTGGGGTGTAGTGATTTAGCTCCAAAATATAAAAAAAACAACTTTAGAATCTATTCTAAGTGCACAATGTAAAACTTTCCTGGCAGCAGGAGTTATGGTTAGTAATACATAAACAAAAAGCCAATGATTGTAAATGTGCTGTTTCTTTACTTTGTCAATCAAAGTGAGAAAGAGCTGGATCAGGATTCTTTTTTTAGTAAAAGACCTTACACAAGAGGGCACTGTTGGTCCATTGTACTACTCTATGAACAGAGAACAGCCTCCCTTAATTATAATCCTTGAAGAAATGTAAACAAACTAAAAACAAATGTAACTGGAATCTGAACTCATAATAAAAGTTAACTTATATTCTAAAGTAACTCAAAGCAATATCACAAATTTAAAACTATAATTACACTGGTGAAAAACATATGGATGTGGAGAAGAAGAAAAAACTTCTGACAGATATCAAAAGATGGCAGATACAGCCTCTAATGTTTTACTCACGAGATAATCGGGCTGTGTTTTGTGTTTGAGTTCAAGTTGCCGTTAAGTAAATCTGGGTCCACACAGATGCCATGACTGGGGATCAAGTTTGAGTCCGGGCTGGAGTCAGACGTCACTGGAGCCTCATCGTCCACCTCTGAAGGATCTGGTTTGTTTAGCGAGGAGAGGACACACAGCGACGGGGGCCGTAGGGCTTGAGGCTGGGGGATCAAGCTGGACGGGGAGAGACCCTCACGAGGACTGGATTTGCTGCTGAGGGTCAGGTTAAGGTTCTGGTCCAAACCAAAGCTGCTGCCGTTTTGTGAGGAGCCGGCGAGATTGTTTAAGGAATCAACTTCTTGAGATGAAACAGTACCCACACTCTGATTTGAGTTCTTGTCCAGAAAGTGATTTGTTACATCAGCAAGACCTGTGTAAAGGGAAGAAGAGTGAGTTAGAATGTGTTACTAGTTTAAATAGAACATTTCAAATGCAGAATGTGCTTCACTTTGAAAACTAGGACAAGATGGAGTTACAATGGTAGAGATCCCAGAGAAATGCTATCAGACTAAAAGCAATCAAATTTAATGCATAAAATGTGTAATCATGTGCTGTAAACTGGTCTTTTTGACCATTACACCTGAAATAATAGTACTCTCTTGTGCATATCGGGGCACCAGAATTTGTTGCAAACAAACACTGACTAAACAACGCAATCAACAACAACAACAAAAACAACAACAACACTATGACAGCGGTTAGAGTGGACCGAAAAAGTGAAGGTTCAGGCTGGGCAGCCAAGCCATGATCAAACTTTCTATAAAGCTCTATAAAGATGAAGGTAGCTTAAAGGGATACTTCATCCATTTGCATTAAGTTTTGTATCATTACAAACCTGGTAGTATTTTTGAATGGTCGTGCATCCCGCCCTTATTTTCCCCTGAGATGAGAAATCTTTGTATTTCTAAGTCTGAAAAGAAACTTCCAGTGACGTAAAATGACGATTTTTGCGTCACTGGAAGCTGTTGCAGTTAGCGGGGTGAAACTACATTGCTAGTTCTTCATATTTTCGAGCACTGAAGCTACAGACCAATCGCAGATCAGTGGGTGGGAACTCACTCCCAGAATCGAAACTTAACGTCCGCCATATTGCTTGGAAGCTATGCTAACAGGCTCTATGGAGAAAGCTGATAATGGCGAAAAAATATAAATATAGAGGCGAGATGGCTGCTGCCGACAGGCTGGTCTTGTGTTTTGGCTGCTGCGGCTGCCGGGAGCCCGGCCGCCACGACACAGGACCGGCCTGTCAGCAGCAACTGTCTCGCGGCTATATTGCCGCCGCCAGCCGCTGCCAGCTCAGCAGCCGAGACATAAGGCCTGCCTGTCGGCGGCGGTGAGGACGAGGAGCCCGGGCCGGCTCGAGCTGGGGCGGACTGGTAGTGTCGGTGCTCTCACTGTTTTCCTATGGACACAAACATAGAGTCTGTTTTCTGCCAGGAATTTCCAAGATCAATTCTGGAAGAAATCTCTGAATCAGTTGAGGAAATGGTCTTATGTGATGAAGTAAATATGTCTGTAAATGTTTTTATTTCTATATTTCTACTGCTATACTGTATATTTTGGAGAAACTGTATCGATCGAATTTCCCTCTGGGATTAATAAAGTATTTCTGATTCTGAACTAGAGGACCTTAGTGGGAGTGGCCTGCGGTGCTGTGCATTCTGGGATTTGGTGTCTTTCATCCACGTGAGCCAAAATGACACTTTCTGCCTTTTCACGGCCGAGAAGGCACCAACTTCAAAATGTATTTCACATTTCTACTACATATATGACCCAATGTCATTACAGATTCATGTTTCAACGGGTGAAGTATCCCTTTAATATTTAGTTGCTGCTTTCAGGCTTTCCGTTGTATTGCAGGAAGCATATAACAGACAAAGATAGTAGGAGAGAACCTTGAGCAACTACAAGACAGAGTTTCAGATAAAGACATATAGTTACCAGCGTTGCAGCGTAAGTTTCACAGTACTTAAACAAGAAAACTCCACATCAGACATCCTTTGGCTTCTTAACTATTTAACAGTCTTTATAAGGGATTTAAACTAAGAGTGAAGGCCTCTAAAGCCCCTGTTAGATCACTTAAGATGTCTGCGGGCTTCCTCTCAGAACACTTCACATCCTGTGTCCTCACATATCCCGTTAACTGCTAACGACCACAGAAGCAGGCTGCTCTCTGTTGAGTCATACTGCTGCTAAAACACAAGGCTCTCTGTTCCTGAAAAACACACCCACACAAACTGTAAAACTCACACAGCTACATAGAGTAATAACACTTAAATAACTTTACTGCTGTACCCCCCTCCTGTACTTCTCCTGAACGTGCACACAACATGAATGAAGTCATTGTGGTTTCACCTCAGGGGGTTATAGCTTCTCACATTGTCTGTTATGTGTGATGGCTAATGTGTGATTCTATTACATCACACATTCAATTAATGCAGGTTTATGTAAGCTTCTGCTCAAAATCTGTGTACTTTCAGACACAAACACACCCTCAAAGACAAGGAACAGATGCAGAGAAACCACACCCAGTCACACTGAGCACACACCACCACGTGGCCTAGCAACAAAAACAACGGCAGACTTTGCAGCAGTTTCACACAAAAAAAGAGGAAAAGGAGACAAAGAGGGAAGTGTAAAAGAAACAGGTAGTAATACTTCAGTCTTGGTTCAATAATAAATATAGTTCGATTGTGGATTGTGGTTGTTCCCATGGACAAACAGTGGATCCCCCCTGAGCTGTAAGAGTCTAATTAAAGTGAAACAGAACATCAGTTTCTCCCCACAGCTAATCTTTTATTAAAGAGACTAACCCAGATATTGTACATGACTCTTTGAGCATGAAAAGGAGACTAATTGTCTGCAATCTCCATTCATTAATAACACATTAATCGGTCTGTTGTTATCTAGCACATTGTCCCATATGCTGTGGTCAATGCAATCCAAAACATGCAGACCAATTCCATAATTTAAACAAAGGAAATGTCTAAACCAATTACTTCTAGTAGATTGAGAGGTAGAACTACTGTTTCCATTGCGGCCGATACCGATATATCAGCGGATATCTTTCTTTGATCTATGTTCGTCTGTGGAGATAGATATGGATATATGCTGTTAACACTTGGAGAAGATACATAATGAAACGTGGAGAAGATACATAATGAAACGTGGAGAAGATACATAATGAAACGTGGAGAAGATACATAATGAAACGTGGAGAAGATACATAATGAAACGTGGAGAAGATACATAATGAAACGTGGAGAAGATACATAATGAAAGCAAGATGGTCACTCAACTGGAAAGTAACTTCACATGTATATGTGTTACCGCTTGACACTCTGGAGGTTTCTAATGCTTGTTGTAATCCATAGCACACTCTAGAGGTGGGGAAAAACGATTTATGTAAAAATAGATTCATAACTTCCAAAAATCTATTTTTTTTTCTTTGGCTAATCAGTCACTCCCTGCTAAGTGCTGAGGCTAGCTCTTTAACTCAGTAGAATGCCAAATGGAGCAGCAAGACATTCAGCCAGTCTCACAGATAACTGGAGTAGATCCTGAAGTATTTACTAATTCATAAATAGACTTTGAATCTATGAATCCAGAATCGTTTCGTATCGAAAATAGATTCTGAATCGAATCGTGACCCCAAGATTCCAAATCGAATCGAAATCGAATCGTGAGACAACCAAAGATTCCCAATCCCAGCCCCAGCACACTCTGCTGGTGACAGCCAGAAAGAGAACTGCTGGTGTAATACAGTGATACTCAAATGAAAATGCTATTAGACTTATAAATAAATCCAATAATATTGGCGCATATCTGCGATAAAATTAGCCCATACTAATAGTCACTTGATATGTTAATATAGGCCGATATTATCGGCTTGTTGATTAATCGGTTGGGTTCTAGTTTCCATACATCATTTATATTATTAGTGTTATTTTGAGAAAGAAGATTCACTTTAGATGATCTATTGTCATTACTCATGGAACAATCACCTTGAGTCTTCAATGAGCCTCTTATTTGTTGAAGTTTTGGGGCCCATTTAGGAGAAATGAATCTAAAATTAAGTTGTAAAATCTTGTGTATGGTTATAACTGCAATTTATCTTATATTTGAAAAGATACTAAAATGAACAGATCATTCTATATGTAGGTATAAGTCATTTCATCTGGAAATTTTTCATTTACAGTGTATGTATCGGGCATGTTGGTTAAAATGTTTAATCTTTTTTTCTGAAACCATAAAAAAATAAAAGTGGCTCATCTCACCTGATTGGTTGGAGTTGTCCAGTTGGCTCAGAAGCTTTACAACACCCGGAGACTCTGCCTCTGGAGTCTCAAAGGTCCCCTCTGAGTCTGAACTGTTGAGAGAGAGAGAGAGAGAGAAAGATCTGAACAAAATGTCACATCGTCAGGTAACAACAGAATGTTTGACTGGTTATCAGGAACTTCAATATTCAGGTTAAAAGTGTGCTGAAACTGACAAATTTGATCCAGAACACAAAATGAACTCTTCTTATGAGGTGATCCAGATAAAAACACATTGTCTGATTTCAAGCTGTAAGAGTGCTTCTTAAACAGCAGACTACTGTTCTTGAGAACAGAGAAGCATTGACAATCTTCACGTTAGTCTATAAACAGCTGCTAAATGAAGTGTACATAACAATAAAGGTTGTGGTTGTGTGTTGCATTCTAAGAAAGAAGCATCTACTTTCCAGCGTCAATCTTTGTTTTCTTTAAGTGACATAAAAACAAAAGACTTCAGAGCAGCTCCAAGTAAACAAGCTGCTTTTATTCTAAAGGAAGGGAGAGGAAGGGAGAGGAAGTGGAGTCCTACAAGGCCATCTGCATCCTTTGCCCCACGAATAGGACGCTCTGAAACCAGCCAGACATATAAACACTGAGTCTGCTGTGTCAGCCGCCTAGACAGCCAGCAAAAATGTATTTCCAAACAGTGGAGAAACAAAAAGGAAGAGTGAGACAGGGAGAGTGAGAGTTGATGTGGTTTTGTGTGTGTGTGTGTGTGTCTACCCGTTCCCAGGCTCTCGAACGCACATCAAAACGTCCGCACTCTAATGAAAAACAGCACACAAGGAGCAAAGCTCTCAGAGCCAACACCCGACCACACTCCATCTCTGATCCAAGCTCACACCAACACATTCACACATTCTCTATACAAAAACACCGCCACACAAAGCTAATCCTAATATACATAACCCAGCCCCCACACTCACTTTCTCACACACACACACACACACACATTGAATCACGTCCCAGTGATGGCCCCAACGGCTGCAATCCTGGATGGTTACTTAGGAACTAAAAATGGACAGAAAAAGAATCAAAAGCTTTGGAAACTGTGGCTCTTTTCCCTTTCCTGAACTTTCAGCAACTGTTCCCCGACTGCCAAACATCCCTCACACACACACAAAAACCGGCCTAAACAGTCAAGAGTCTTAAAAGGAAACCGATTGAAGCACTAATAAAGACTCTCTCTTGTTTAAGGATGCAGTATTGACTCTGTTTTAAGCCATTGACAGCATGAGACAGCCACTGATGCAACAGTATACAGTAGGAAAGAATCTGAAACGATACCAGAGTAACAGTCGGTTTGTCAGTCTGTGTACGTATCAACCACCTGTCAGTATGACTCAGGGGAATCTGCATGCAGACTCATATATGCACTCAATCAATCTATCGCTGTTTAAGTGGAAGAAAATACAGAAAATGACTCTTTACATCCGAGGTATCTCCCTTTTTTATACAGGCCCATATTTAAACTCACCATCTCTCTCTCTTTCTCTATCTCTATCACGCACACACATAAACATTGTGGCCTAACTCTCTTACTTGTCCTCTCCATCATCCTTGGATCCTGGCTGCCCCTCGTTGTCCCCCCCACTCCCAGTCACTGCTGACCAGGTCCATTTGGCCCACTGGACCGGAGACAACCAGGACATCTCTACACCACGCTCCGAGATATACCGGTGAACTTCCTCTTCCTCTGGATTAGTTTCGATAATCACAGTTGTCAATCTGTATTTTTGTTTACTGAGAAAAAGCGACTCTCCTAAAGAAGCTGAGGATTTGTGTTCGCGCCCCTCTCTCTCTTCCGGACGTCTGCTTCAGTCGCACTCCTTTTCTATATGGCGTGCTCACTTCCTCCCCTTGGTTAGCGATTCAGTGCTGTCATCCTGCTACTCGGTGTTGTTGATTCTCGTGAGAAAGAAACGTGGCTCACGCTGCTGCAGTCGCTGTCTCTGTAGCTGCTTTGCTTTCAACGGCACTGACTCACACGGTGCAGATTACTGGAGCATCAGTAGTCATACTCTCTCTCTCTCTCTCTCTCTCTCTCTCTCTCTCTCTCCTTTCCTCTGCCCTCCCCTCTCTTTCTGTCTGGGTGGACGATCAGCTGGTTCACAGACATCAGCTCGCTCTGCTCCTGCGTGTTTGTGAACTTTGCCTCTCCCCTCACTGAATCTTTCACAGTGTGTCGACAGTATGGGGATAAGGGAGGGGGGGGGGGGGAGGAGGAGAGGGAATGCTTCCTGTTTTAACAGCAGAGAAAAGTCTGGTAACGGCTGGGACAGACGGACTACCAGACACATGTGTCTTAAAAAAGAGTACGGAAAGAAAGGGAGGAAATGATGAGGCCAACAGTAAATTTTAGAATAGAAAAAGAAGTCATAGTGTTTCCTGGTAGATTGGCTTTCTAGAAAAGCTCATCTCACAGAAACAAAACCCTCATTTTCTAAAACTTTGAAATATAATGCATTTTTAAAACCTGTTCAGGGATATGGCATTCTTTAGGATCACTTTGAACACAGATATTGTATCTTTCTATTCCTTTACACTTAACAGGACTGAATGCATTTCTGTTTGTAAATGAACATACTGACAGGTTTGGGCAGCCCGTGATGTGTTTGAAAGGTAATCTGAGTTGTTAATGGTTTGTTTACTTTGCAGCTCCCAGCAGGGGCTGTGGAAAACTGTGATTGTGACTCAAAGCTACCTGAAAAGAAGAAGACATTTTAACAAGGATTTCAAGAGTTCCCTGACTGAATACATACTACAATCAAAACAGACAGATAACATCTGGATGTTATATTTAGCAGTGAATTTCAGGATGCGTGAACCATAGAGAAGAGGATAAAAATAACCAGGCCAGGCAGCAAACAAATCAATACAGACAACCTAGATTCAGCAGTAATGGTTCAAAACCAATCGGACCGGCAGAAAAGAGGTCTGGATGAAAGCTCTCACGGCTGCGCAAACACACATTTTCACATGTGCAATAAAGGCTGCTGGATGGCTTATGTAACTGTAAGTCCAGGCTTTACGGTTTATGCATCTCTCTCGCTCACTCACTCTCTTAAACACACTATAACTACACACACATCTAGGCCAGATGAAATGTGTTCTTTAAAAGACCGTGGACCGTGGATAATAAAGGGAGGATGTGTGAGCCACAGTGACAAAAAGGTGGGAAAGGTATGAAAGCAGTAGCAGTGATCTGCTTTTCTTCCTGTGGTTTACTGCTCATATGAAGAAAAAAGACAAGGATAAAAAGCAGAAGCTCCTGATCACACAGAGCTGCTCCACAAAGACAGGCAGGCAAGAGAGATGAAAACATGCATGAACAAACACTCTCACAAATAATGTCACACACTGGTGAACACACAGAAAGAGTCTCTGTTCAGGATGTGATAGCTGGACTGAAAAAATCGGAGCACATTAGAGGGCACGGCAGATGAACAACGGCATTAATTAAAAATGGGTAGTGACAAAGAGATAACAAGCGAAAGGCAGAAAGAGCGGGTTTTTGGGCAGGACTGGTACCTGAAATGC
Source organism: Labrus mixtus (assembly GCF_963584025.1). Classification (NCBI taxonomy): domain Eukaryota; kingdom Metazoa; phylum Chordata; class Actinopteri; order Labriformes; family Labridae; genus Labrus; species Labrus mixtus. Next base: position 15,358,195 of record NC_083616.1, on the reverse strand, counting down.
CCTTTTGTTTTTTCTCAAACATTCCTGACATTGTCCCCTCTCCCTCCTTTGTTTCTCTGTGTATCAGTGAGAACAGTTGAGAGGACAAACCTGTCTGTCTTGCAGAAGACATTATCTGCCTGAAGCTGACAAACCTCCTGAAGCTGGCAGCATGATCATCCTGAATTTCACAAACGGTTTACTTTGCTACACGCTTCAGCTTTAAACTAGCCTCATGACATGAAAGAACACACAGAACAAATGTGTCTTATTCACATATAGAGAGGGCATGACAAACTGGGTAGATTATCCGTAGCTCTCTCCCTGACAGAGAGGTGAACCACAGAAGAAGGGAAGAAAAAGAAAAAGGCAACAGCTCTTATGTAATACCTTACAGCCACAAATAGCACACAGTGAAACAGTGGCAAACCAGCACATACAGTACACCCATATGTGAGCTAGAGCTGCCATCTTGGAACACACGTAGAAATGTTCATGTTACACTATATAAACTGTAGCCTAGCTGGTTATTATGTGTGTCTCCTTCCAGTTTATCCGACAAGAATGCACATCCTTAATCATCAATTATACTTTGACTGACAGCAGCATGTGTGGTACTTATGAGCTAAGAATAAACCCAGCAATGATAAATATGTCTGTGAGCCACAACAGAGACGATGTGATCGGGGATGAGATAACTAAGTGTGTGCTCACACCGAAAATCTGAGAAGGTTTTTTTATCTCATACATATTATTAAGCACTACATGATGACAAACGCTAAACAGTCAAGCTAACATGCAGTATAGCACCACCCTGAGGTCAGCTCAAGGTGATGCACATAAAACCTTTCTTCACAACAAAGTATCTAAAAACATAATATTCTATGATTAGAGTAATACCTGAAGATGGCAATGTCCGTCTATATAATCACTGATTCGGACTGACATATCAATCACTGCAGCCTCTGGATGGAAAAATATACATACAGCAAAGAGGATGAATAATCAAGATATTTGTGATCCTCTAAGTGTTCCTCAGGCATCATCAATGAGTCAAAACCTGAGTTAGTCCGATACATGAGAAACTAATAACATTCTCATCAGCATTAGCTAATGGTAAATATCTAATCACCAATGTTAGCAGAGTAACATGCTTAATTAAGAGGATGATCAAGAGAAGCACTGCACTTACAAATCATCACTGTGTCACCAACACCAGGACATCAGCATTGTTTTGGTGAGCATGTTGAATAGTGAGTTGATGATAGTATTTAGCTCTTTGCACCACTGTGCCTAAGAACTATACCTCACAGAGCAGCTCGCTTGGAAGCTGACTCTCATTCTTGTATTTCCCCAGATGATGACTCATGATAATTTCTGGTAAAATTAGGTCATTTTGTATTATCAGTCATAGAGAAAACCTGTATTAGAAAAAATTATAACCCTCATGTTGATCTTAACCCCTAGAGATAGAGGCATTTTGTCCTCATAATCTTTCTCTCCAGAAGAATGTTAGCAAATTGTATTTTATATAAATTTTATACCCAGTACCAGAGGTGTCAAAAGTATTGACATTCATTACTCAGGTAGAAGTATAGATACTAGGGTTTAGAAAGACTTCTGTAGAAGTTGAAGTATCAACTCAAGTAAAAGTGTAAAAGTACTGGTTTCAAAACTACTTAAAGTATAAAAGTAAAAGTAATGTAAGGGGGAAAAAATGTCATTAAGGACAAAAGCTTAGGCCGCGTCACAGGGGCCTATAGTGCACTACCCCACCTCCCCAAAAAAACATTTTTCTAAAGGCCATAATGACTATCATGTTATATTAAAATGTTAATGTTGAAAAATTTGGGATGCACCTGTTTCAGCCTCATTTATGCCCATTGAAAATGGTAAAAGTAATGTAAGGGGAAAAAATGCCATTAAGGACAAAAGCTTAGGCCGCACTACAGCGTGTCGGAATGGTATATGTTTATACTTCTCATCCAACCACAATCAAATTCACTCTATCCGGATGGCGTGATTTTTCTGGATAGGTTTTTGTTTTTTTTTGTGTTTTTTTGAACGATGACAAGCCGGAATGAAAACAAGCTGAAATTAAATAGGAGTAACGAGGCTATTTTTAAAATGTAAGGAGTAGAAAGTACAGATAATTGTGTGAAAATGTAAGAAGTAGAAGTAAAAAGTCGGTTGAAAAATAATTACTCCAGTAATGTATAGATACCCAAAATTTCTACTTAAGAAAGGTAACAAAGTATTTGTACTTCGTTACTTGACACCTCTGCCCAGTACTGCTAATAATACAACAGGTAGAGTGATGCTGCTCTGCGGCTGACATGCACACAAGCGTCATCATCTACTTATGTCTGACTGTCTGTCCATGTCCAACATCTTCATATTTCAGATTGTGCTGTGTAATTGCAGCTTTCATTCTTTTGGCCGAATTTAAGACTCTGACACTAACCCTGATTGATTTTCAAGAAGCATTTACAGAAATGAAGAGCTGTCTTTAAATATTTCTACTAAAATAAACATTTACAGAGCACATATGTCAACCATTGTACAATGTAATAAACATGACCGTGTCAGTATATATTTGTTCTCCTGGTCATATGTCGCAAACTGGCTGTACAGTGAGGATAACATTCCCAATGTGAAAAGTTAAAATATGTTGTCAGATAGCATGTCATCTGAATAAAGGCTCTTCGGATATCATCCAGATGTTAGAATTGGAATTATGAAGTCCAAGTTCTGTTTTTCCCAAACAAACGTGTTTAAAGTAATGTCTTCTTCTTTTCATGTACTTTGCAGGATGCTTTTTTTTTTATAAACAAATGGTGCATTAGGCACTGAAATTAGATAATTAAAATATTCTATAAAAAGGCCATAGGTTGAGTTAGTTTTGTATGAATTCGATAGAGAGCAACATACAAGTTATTTATAATACAGGGAAGTTGTGTAAAGTTATCATGTGCATGCTGTGCTGATGCTGACATGTTCCAATATAAGGAATGGGCACGAGAACTTATGGGTTGCATTTATTCCGAAGTCTTTGCATGTGAGACATGAACATGTGAGCAACATGTGAGGTGTGCTTATATAAAAAGACAGCATCTAGTATAAGCAGAATATATTGTTGGGTCTGACTTCTTGCCTTCCTCTGTAATACAGCTCCATCTAGTGGTTGGTCCTGTACTCTCAACCAGACCCTTGACATAATGAAATGTTATTACATAAAACACAGCAGCATTAGTGACAATACCACAGTGGGGAAGATGAAAGACCCTACAGAGAGAACAGAAGTGAAAGAGAAAGCCCCAGAGACACATAACAGGGAGCTTTGGGAGATGAAACAGGGGTGACCATGGAGACGAATTGGGTAATGGTCCCAATGTATGACTTCATAAAAGACATGTGAGTAGGCTTTGCACATACAGGGGCAAAATAACTTACAATATTTACTAAAAAAATCATTTTTATACCGCATCTCAGCATTATCTCTAAAAGAATAAAATACACAGATTGAGACATAGCGATAGAGAGAGTCAGGATGCTCCAAAGTCTTTGACATACTTTTGGGAAGCAGGACTGTGAACCTCTGCATCTTTAATACAGAGCCCAATTAGCTGCAAACAGAGCAGAAAGCTAGCACAGAGAGAAAAGACTGAATGGAGCAGAGGCGCGACAGAACATGAGAATAATGAACTGACAGTAGCGTGATAAAACAAAAAGAGAAAGAATAAAGAGAACAAGAGAGTGGAGAGGAGGGGGGTTTACTCAGGAGGAGTCATGAACAGACACCAACAGAGCTATTGTTCATCCCTACAGGAGGCACACAAGTACTCACAATTGCCAGACAATAGTGCATGTACATAGTACACACATGCACGCACAGAGCAGGAACACAACTCATCCCCTAGGGTTCTACTTTCATTTTCTCCATCCTTATAAACCCATTCTAACAAGGTTTAATTTTTCATTAAAAATGCCATACACAACTTGAAAAATTTAAATTTGACCTTAATTCAAAAACATAACTATTACACATATCTATTTATTTTTAAGTGAAGGCCTTAACATGGGTATAATTCAGTAGTTTCACTTCCTTGCTGGGAAACCTAGTCTGTTTGGGTCACAAATACATAATTCAAATGTATTTTTTTTAATCATTTTGTGTCTATCATTTATTCATAATGTGTCTTGGCATAGATATGAGAACATTTGGAGCCAATGCTGACCTGAACTCCTACCACTACAGCAAGAAATGAGCTCCAAATACAGGGCAGTCTCTTCCCAAATGAGGGACCATGCGCATGTTCAGGGCTTTGTAAAACTGAAAGCAGTCTTTGTATCAAAGGCTGCTCCAGTTAAGACATGAGACGAATTATTAAGCCAACTAAAATTAGACCAGAAGCTGGAAACTAAGTTCCCATGATGCTAGATGGCTTCTCAGTTTTCTCAAAGGGAGGACCCCAACCCCCACCTGCCCTATCACAAACACAGATGAATCCTACAATACGTTTTCTGTATACTGATATCTCTCACATCCCTGCTTTTCTGTTACACAGGATATTTCCCGGCTATTGCTAAAACATCTGCTCATTACCCGACGACCCTGCTTCTTAATTTAAAAACTGCAGTTCTCCATGACTTCAGAGGCAACACAGTGATATTAAAGAAATGAGTGATTGAATAAGGCCTGTCTGAGTATTTTACACGTGACAGCAGAAAGTGTTTTTGCTACAAAGGGCTTACAAAGGCTTTTAAAAATGGAGATTTAAAGCATCACTGGGTCCAGCAGGGAGGACAAAGTAATAGGGCTCACTCTATGTCACAAAGGATTAGAGAAAAAGAAAGAGGGAGCTTGCTGGTTTAGTGCTTCTAAGCTCTGATGAATGCCTTAGCAACACTGTCTCTTTCACTTTCCCTTTATTTCTGACAAGATGATGGCTCTTGGTAGACCGCTACACTTCATACATCACACAGTGTTTTGAGGATGTCAACCACAGTGAATGAACAGACTAGGAAGATGAGCCAAAAATAAACTGTAGAGCTTGCATGATAAAAATACCACTTCAGAATTAGGGTCACAGCTACATAATTAATATCCAGCAGCAGCAGCAGCAATGTATCTTCTGCTGTTATACAGTAGGTACAAAAGCTGCTGCTGAAATGTCAAACAGATGAGGGATGATTGGACACTTTCAGAAGAAGCATGACCCGATCAGCTCATGTTCAGCCTCTCTGCTAATGACATCACTCCGTCTTTTCCCTCTTTCCTTAAATTTGAATACCAAAATAGTATTCAAAATAGCAAGGCGGGGAAATAGTCAAGCAGGGGAAGTCGTGGCACCGAGGACTCAGCTTCGCCCTTCAACACCTAACCGCTCACTCCTCATTGTTACAGAACCGCTGAGATCACAAAACAACACAATCCTCAGGAGCAAGATTGATCAGTCAATCAGCAGCAACCACCACCGCTGTTTCAGAGCATCTCTGTCTCTGCATGTTTCCTTGTCTCACTCGCACATGAAAACATACAAAAAAAAAAAAAACATTATCCCATCTTACATGCTGCTCTTCTTCCTCTGAGAGCTGACAGATCCCTTCCTGCTTTGGCTGAGGGAGCCCCCCATGGCAACAGCTGAGTGTGTGTTTGTCTCAGGTTTATCCCAGATGCTCCGGCTGTCCTTGTCCCTCTCCCTGGATTCACCTCTGCCTCTCCTCCAAGCAGCCTGGCTCAGTGTCGGAGCCCCACACGACCCTGCTTCTCATCACTATTTTGCATTTATTTACCAACCAGCTTCTCTCTTATCCTCGTCGTTTCTCTGTCACTGTCTCTGTCGATGCCGTACAGTGTAAATGCTTGTGGGAACTATAGATGCCACATGAATAGCCCTGCTTACAGCCCCACCTCCTCGCTCTACTTCTCTCCCCACCCACCGAAAGCTCTCTCTCTCTCTCTCTCCCTCACACACACCAGAGGCAGATGACATTTACTTGACAGCCATTGCATAGCCTTCAGAGTGTGTGTGAGTGCAGGGGGTGTTTAAAGACCAATAAGGGGAGTGGGGGGTATCTAGCAGGGTTGAGAGTATTGTTGAAGTATGAAAGAGTCTCTTCTATTGTTAGTCAGCTGAATGCCAGATCTGAGATCCGGGGGAGGGATGGAGGATGATGGAGGGAGAATAGGCTGCATAAAACACAGCTCCACTTGTTGTGCCACATTCCAACTACCTGCTGGGCACCATACCCACCCCTGCTGCCCCCTAGGGTTTTAGCATGACAACACATACTGACACACATACTGTTCAAGTTCTTGACTTGTTTGCAAAAGAATAATTCCCTGGGTTCAGATCTTTTACCCTGAAACATTACCTTGGCCTTATATCAAATTCAAGTCAAACACGGCATAAACATATGAAGGGTTACTTGGACAATGTTTTACGAGAGTCAAAGGGAAAGCCTAGAAATGTACTAAATCATTGATCCATTGTTATCTTATATAGTAGTTTAGTAATGAATACAGAAGAAAGCATACCTTCTGATTCAAGCCCGTCTCATCTAGCCTCAGTTGACAAAATCAAAATCTGCTTTAACCCCCTCAGAGCCATGGTGGGTCAGGTGATGGAGTCCAGCTGGGACAGGCCTGCCTTTGAGAGGCTTTAGTTCACTGCATGACTTTCTTCCACTGAGATGACTCACATTAGGCTCACTGTTGAGGTCTTAACTTCTGACTGACTCCAAAACATTTTACACAAAGTGGGCACAACCTCACACACAGCACATAGAACAAGCCTGACTTTAAATTTAGTTCATTTTACCTGAACTCGTGTATCATTATCATCCAACCTATTTGTCCTGGTCACCTTCTAGCTTGTCGGTAGCGCCGTAAATATCGAATAATTACATGAACAATATGTACAAAAACCCATATTATGGGCAACCAACGGATATCTTTTTAAATAAGACAGAAAAAGTTATTCACAATTAAAGTTTTACTTGCCTCATGATAGTTGTCCTGGGAGGCTGTTGTTCTAAACAACCGCTTCAAGTGATGCTGCTGTGTCGTCCACATGACTGCGCATGCTCTCGCGTGATTTGCCATAGTAACGATGTTTTTAGTTTGTACATTTGAGAACCACTGCAGCGTCACTGAGAGTAGGCTATTGTCTTATCTCTGATGAAAAATAATTAACATTTAAAGAATTTATGTTAATAGTAATAAAAAAAACAACAACATAAAAAGGCAATATTGTGTTTTCACATTTAGATTGAGCGTGCTTTTATAAATGTAATAAAATGACAAAACATACTTGTAATGGTTTTTATTATGGCACACAAAAAATGTAACCATACTGGTAGGTAATTTTATTAGAAACAAGAACAATTTTGTTTTCGATCAGTTCCAACATGTATCGAGTGCAAAAGTGTTTTTCTGTCAGGGATCATAAAGTCAAGTGTTACTGTTAAGACACAAACAGTGAACGTAACAGAGACAGTGGGGATGTTCAAGGAAACATCTTTGTGATAAGTATTCAGTGCATTATTTAATGAAGAAAAATGAACAAGCTCAATCACATATTTTGTGGATGTTATACCCAGAGGACTGAGATATCATTTAGGGTTATTCAGAGCTTTGGTGGTGTGGGCTGTGCTGCCCCATCAGTCCATCACACATAACTCATCTCAAATCACACTTCACAAATCACAACAAAAGGTTTCTCAATTTTCTAGTCTGGATCCCACGTAGTTGATACGAAAAGTGCTGATAAACAATATTTATAACACTGATTAATAGATATTTGATTCTTCTTGTTTTTAATAAAAAATAATGTATTCAATATGAGTTATATATAATCGTATTACCATGCACTCTAAACAAAAAAATATTATTTTCACTTGACAACTATCTTTATGCTTTTGCATGAGAAATATGAACATTTTGGGCCCTAAGAATGGGGTCAGAGGCAGAAGCTGTTGAGAAACCCTGCACTAACCTGAAAAAGAAACTCATGCAATACAGATAGAAGAGATGATGTTCCCATTTCCTGAAACAAGTAAAGAGGAGAGAACATGAATCATTTGGCCCTTCCATTATGAAAAAGTGAATTATATGTGAGATACCAGTCTGTAATGGGAACTGTTTGGTGTTGGTTGGTGTCTGTTTTAGTTTAAATAAAATAATAAAATGTTGTTAGATATTACAGAAGGATTCATTTTGGCTCAAATATCAAAAATATCAGAGAGGATAAAACATTTTAGGGGAGTGGCATGGACCTCAGAGAGAGGAAGTTAAACTGGTCTTTCTGTACTGTTCGCAGTTTGCACACTACTAAAACATAAAGTACAAGCTGTACTCGCACACATACAGTACATAAACACAGTTAGAAAAGACAGTCAGTTTGTCAATTCAAGAATGTGCATGTACTACTTCCTTTATGACACAAACCCTCATTAGGCTGACTTCTTTAAAACCCATATGTAGATATGATCAAACTGAAATACGATTTGCAATATATGAGCAGAGGGTTAAATATCCTTTAAAGATGTTTGCAGAACAGGACAGGACTGCATGTGGGAAATGAGAAACTGAATTAAATCAATATTATTGTTGCATTGCACATATGTCAGTGTAGCAGCTTTGGCTTTTAAAGAGTCCTCAATGTTGACAGAGAGAAAATGTAGCTGCCAAGAGGACTCTCAACACAAAAAATGAACCTTCATTTCCCTGATGAGAAAGTAAACATTTCAAAGCAAATCCGATAAAATCCCCTGACCACTTAATTGATAAAAGCAAGATCTACTGTTAGGCTGAGGGAAAGCTTACTTGATTTAAAGTCTACTTGATTTGACGGACATGTCCTGTTAGACACATCAACATTATAGAAATATTTGCTGGGATATACTTTCAACTTTAAATCTTATAATATACTATTTGAATTATATTCTGGTAGTTTTAAACATATTTTTGGTTGTAAAATGCCAGCCCAGAGGTATTACCAGAGATTGAATGTGAAATTAGTATAATTGTTAGATTTTGTTTTTCTATTATTATAAGTACTGTGTGTATCAATTTTATAGAGCTGCAGCGATATTCATATGTTGACAACTGCTGGTACAAAAAAGTGCAAAATTAAGAATAAAGAATACCCTAAAATGGAAAGAAAAGTGCGACCAGGAGCACAACACTGGTGTTTAGGTGGAATTTGAAACAACTCTCAGACATCAGATCAGGTCCTGTGATGGGCGTTAAGGCGGCACCAATAAACCGCTCTACCTCAAAAATACAGGATGACTGACATATCTGAAACACAATCACCTGACTGCTGCCAAACAGCCTCCACTGTGAGAGACGGAGAGGGCAGGGCAGTAAGGCATTCTTGAAGGGCATTGTTGCAGCCTCTGGCTTTGTCAGCGCGTCTTATTTTATGACTTTCAGGTCACAGTCGTGATGGAAAAACAAGTCGACATTCATAAAACTTCATTACTGTTGTGGCTGTTCAAAGGCCACACCTTGCTTGTCGTAGATCTCCTTCAGCAGCAGCAGAGCTGTATCCTCAGACTCCCTGACAGACACATGGATAGACAGAAAGGGAGAACATAAGTAACTGTTGTTGAAAATAAGCAAAAAAGAAAATGTGAGTAAAGAAAGAAACAATATCAGTTACATAAAATACAAATGAGCACAGCTCCTGTAGGTCAAACCCACCACAGGTATGCAAAACTCACCAGTAACAAAGATGAGACTGGATGGCAAACAGGTATTCATTGAAGCTCTCGATAGGTTTTTCCTGAAGTACAAAGTCGATCCTTCGTCCTCCATTCAACATCCCCACTTTAATCTCAGGCTGCTCTGTCTGCTCTGTTGACGATGAGGACTCTGCCTCCTCACACACTGCTGCTACTGGGACATAAGTAAAGATGAATGAGTCTCTACAGGCAGCCAACAAACAGACAACAAAAACAACAGCCAGCAGCAGATAGCTTTTTTTTTTTTTAATGAAGAACATAATTAAAAGGGAGAACAGAGAGAAGTTGCTCTCTGCAGCAATCAGTATACAAACCTATGCAGGAGGGAGAAAGTTCACACCAGTCTACAACTAATGTGTTTATAGATTCATTTTAAACTGTTAGCCCTTATTTGATAAGACAGTAGAGAGAGCAGCAAACTGGGGAGAGAGAGAGGGGAAGACATGCAAGAAAGGAGCCATAGGTCAGACCTGAATCACACCACAGCCCCTGCAAATGGGGAAGCACCCAACCGCCAGGCCACCTGCACCCCTACAACCCCTCTTAAGATAAAAAGATTATGTCTTATGTCTTTACTGATTTTGTCCAGCAAATGTGTGTGCGTGGTGTTTTTAACACAAAATGCTTACTTTTAACATTTAAATGTAACACTCTTTGTGAATCTTTGATATGGAAAATGTAAAAAAAAAAAATAAAAAAAAAGGCTGTTACTGCAACATACTATACTACTATATTTATATTTATAGAAATAATCAACCTTCATTCAAATGTACTCATTTGCTTTTGTTGGTCACATAAAGGCATCGGTACTGATTTCAGTCTGTTTCATAACCAACTAATAAGAACTCTTCACAGGAGCTCTAATGTATGCTGTTTCAATGTTTGCATTTATTTTGGAAGCTGGAAATGTTTGTCAGTTTCAGGACATTGTTCTTTGGGCCCTTTGGGCTTACAGATAATTTGTTGTAGTAGCTTAAGTCATTTTTAGACAGTGTTGTGATTAGAACTGAACACATTCCTTTGACCAGATGAATTCTATGTTTCCCCCCCTTAGTTACCCGTATGATGTGGACTAAATGACAGACAGGTTCTGTTTCATGATAAGTGATTGTATATCATAAACATTATTGTCTTCACAAAGATCTTAGTGCACTGCCGATGAACCCCAATGAAATGCTGGCTGCTAGCATCTGATACATTTTTAATGACTATTTTAGACAATCAACCTCTGTGTTGACTTGTTATCTGAATGGAAAACCTAAAAATATTGTATTCAAATTACATTGTTTGTGTCCCAAATAGACATCTACATTTTTGGATCTTGCATCACTATACTTCAAACAACAAATAAAGGCCGTGTGAGTCATCTTTAACTGTTAGTGAAAAGGAAGACAAACAAGGTTTTGTGTAATTTAATTGCACAGTCTGTCCTTACCCCAGCTGAGTTACATTTGATCAATTTAATCAACTGACAGGGTAGAACCTGAGGTGCAGTTAGAAAGGGCAGGACATGTACTTGCATGCAGCTTCTGTAAGCGATCTCCTACTGCCTACATGTTGGTTGAGGTCCAATAAACTAATATTCTTAAAAAAACAAATGCAATCACTACTATACTTGTTTATAGTTCTAATACTGTTTGTTTAGTACATAGGAGAGAGCTGCATTGACAGGCTGCTGTAGTTGTTTTTGATGTTGACAGTCAGTGAAGCGGTTCATAAATTCAACCAATCAAAAGTGGCAGCCGGAGAGGGAGGAAAGAGCCTGAAGGAAGTGTCAGTAAACGGAATGCTGAGTTGCAGTTTAGATGTATAGAAAGGTTAGTGCAGGTAAGGGGGTGGAGCGGAGGAGTAGTGAGAGCCTGCAGCGATAATGAAAGATGTTGCATAACATTTCTCTTAGTGAGGATGCAAATTATATATACATATAATTAGGCTTTAGGAAATAGGCTTTCACTAACAGGCAGGTTTGCAGAGAAACACAGATTACAAAGCTTTGAGAAAGCTAAAAAGAGGTAAACATATTAACTATTTTATGTAGTTTATTTTACCCAAGTGACTCTCCTGTCTTACCTGAGACGTAATTTTTATGAGGGGCCCTGGGCCACTCCAGCATTTTAGTCCAAATATCAGCACTTTTTTCCCCCATCTTAGCAGAAGCAGTGACTGCCTCTGAGGCTGAGGTTAGAGGCAGGGAGGTAAGGGTTCAGGAGGGCCACAGCAAAAAACACACAGAGCAGAATAAGAGAGTGGAAGGGTGCTGCATGCAGAGAGGGGTGAGAGGAGTGCAAGGACACTGGTATAGACACATTCTTGTGCATGCGTACATACAAAACACAAATACAAAAAGGCAAATATCTACCAAGTGTCTCCTGAAGGTCTCTCTGCGTTGTATTTTCTCCTTCCTCTACTGGGGGCAGCGCAGCTACTGGTAGTCTTGCAAAGGACTGCCATGCCGTCCGCAACGATCCCAAAACATTGTTTTTCAAATCCATGCTCATACGGGTCAAGCTGTCCTTTAGTTCTAGCAGGCAAACAGAGACAGAGATTATCATTAAGCCAAACAGAAGCCAATACCACATTAAAGTTTCATGAAGACAATAAGAGGGAAACAGAGAGCCTTACCCAGGTGCATCCTCTTGCGACCTTTATGGTGAGGAATCAACATGGGCTCCAGGTCTGTCTCCGTCACGATCATGGGCTCTATCCGATAGGCCACAGGGTCATACTGCACCACAATAAAGAGGTTGTCTTCATGATATCTGCTTTTGTTCTTACGAAATTCATAGTTGTGAAACTGCTGCCTGTATTCTTAATTTGTAATTTACTGCTGTGGTTACATGTTTCAATTTTTGAAAAAATCCATTAATATCTGCCCTGTGAAATTCTCTTTGTTTGCAAATGAAACAAAAAATTCAGACCGTGGCAAAGAAAAGCTGCTTTTTTTGAGAAGATTACTGGTTGTGTGCATGAATGGGCAGATACAATTTATATGGGATTACTCACTGGGTGGTAAATGTTGTAAAAGCTTTTGCAGGTGGGGAAGGTGTAGTTGGGGTCGATGTGTTTGAGGCCACGGACAGTCAGGAACATCCCAATAGGAGAGCCAAAGGCAAAAAATGTTTGAGGGTGGAAAGCCAGTTGTGGGTAGTCGATGGAAACCTGGGGATGAAAGGTGGAGTTGGAAACATTTGGTGTTAAAAAATGTCAGACCTTAAACTACATTTTTGATGAAGACACACAACCAGACGGACAGATTAATGAATTCCCTGGTGTGTAGGGAACATTAAAACAACAATTTTTATGACGTAAAAAAACAGGCAGGGAGTATGACTGCAGGTGACGAGGACATCAGGGGGCTGACCACTCATGCAGGATCGAATGAGCACAGAGACAGAGTGTAGTGCTGTGTTGTCTGATTTGATGGGACAAAGATGGTAGCCTCTATCATCACACAATATCCTAATATTCTATAAATAACCACTGTAATTTAGTCGCCTTGAGATCGGACTGTATGTTGGAGAAACTCCAGGCACAATTTGATAAGAAAAAAGCCTGAGAGCATGGCGGCACCATGTGAGACACACCTGTCCCTTGGCTATGCCTCCATTGGTCTGTCCAGGCAAGCGATGGAGGAAAGAAGCAGGTAGGTGATGCATCACAGCATTTATCTACATGTTTTCCCGAGCACAGGTTTAAATATTTATGTCAGTGTGTGGTACCTGTCCGATGCCCATGTCAAAGTATTCATAGTCCACAGCACTGGTGATGGACTGCGCCCTGTGGAATTGGGTCTGCTGCACTGTCAGTCCTGAGGGCTGGTTACCATCAGGATCACTCGTCTCTGGAGGTGGGACTTGCAACCCTGGTGCCAAACGGACAGCTCCTGTCCTACAATCCTGTTTAGAGTAAGGTATATATGATATTATTTGACCTACTTCTAAAAAGTAGATACTAAACAATGTTAACAAGCATTTGGAAAGAGGGCTCTTAAGCATAAATCAAATAAGCTTAGACAATCTGCCTGTTTCTCCCTGTTGATACAGGTAACCAGTTTCTTGAGATAGTTTCATCCTCTCTTTGTAATGTAATAACAGCTATGAAAACACCCAATACAGTGAGCATTAGTCATAAAAATCTACATCAATGGTTGTGTAAATACACACACAATGGTTAAGTCATGCATGTAGTTATGTGGTTTGTTTAGCAAAAGGTGGATTATTTGTTGAACTTGGCACTGAACCTATATCAATGCCAAGAACTAAACCATCCAACAAACTGCAGATTAATGAAACATCAATGTAAAAGGTTATAATGGGGATCTTTTAAAAATATTTCTGACCTCTGGAAGCCATTTCCTCTTGACATAGTTCAGGATCTTCTTACGTGGTCCAAGGGGAATTCCTAAATCTTTGAGATCACTGTCTTGGCAAAGAGCCTATAAGAGGAAATCCACAAGTTTTAACCCTGCATTATGAATGAATTTTGTGTGTGTGTGTGTGTGTGTGTGTGTGTGTGTGTGTGTGTGTGTTACCAGGGATTCCAGGTCTAAGTTTTCTGCCTGTAGGGTATCCAGGTACTGCTGGAGGCCTAGTCTGGTAAGAATCTGCTCCAGAGTGGCAGAGTTCAGACGAAAGGGCTCATCAGAAGGCACCTTCAGCGCAATGAAGGACAGAATAGAGAATTGACCTTGTTAATATGTAGAGAAATATGCAACCTTTTCATCAGTATACTAGTGTTAATGCAAATGCCACTGTACCCCGTCTGATCCATTCCTCTGATTGGTTAGCAGGTCAAACAGGATCAATGAACCTGGGGAGGGAAACAGCTAAAAGTCAGTACTTTGAACACTTTGCGTTTGTTTTATGTTAGCCTGTGCATGTCATACCCAGGCTATGTCCTACGACTGAAATGGCCCCGTTGAACTCTGGGTGTCTCTGTTTGAAGAGGGTGTGAAGCTTGTTAATCTCTGAGGCCACTGTGTCCACTATGGTCTGGCAGTAGGTGGGGCTGTTATAGAAAAACAGGTCCAGCAGAGTGTCGTTGGTGAAATGTCTCAGCCTGCTGATGCTGGGGAGAGTGATCCTCTGGATGTCCCTAGAAAGAGGTGAATGAGGGAGAAAGTTAAGGCAGGCAAGGCAGACTTTAAACTTTTCTGCAAACATCTGAGACATAAATAAGAATAAGAATAATCAATAATACATTTTAGTCTGCACAGAAACTATCATTCTTAATACTCACTCGTCCACACCAGTGGCATCCCCGTGTAGAGCACTGTGCCAGTTGACTGGTAGGAACTCCACTCTCCCTATACCGCCATCTTGCTGAGCCCGCTTGTAATGAGAGGCCAGGAGGGACAGGGAAGCACTCCTGAAGTCATTGACTGGAGATGTTTAAGAAGGAGAGGATGCAGTATATGCATATGCAGTATATATAAATAAAGTATACGCGCACACACACAAAGTCACACATACCACACTGTATGATGGATCTGAAGCGCAAGTCACATGCAGGGCCGATGCCATGGACCATAAAGACGAGGTGGTCCACTTTATCTGGTTCACCTAGGAGCACAAATAACAAATATGAGCCCTAAATTTTCATGCTGCTGCTGTTAAAAAGTATATTCCATGTTCTATATCTCACTAGTACATGCATACACATACCATCAGGTATCTCTACAGAGATGTTCTCCACTGCCCTCTTTACAGTTCGTGGCCGGGTCTGTTCTGAGGGGGAGGACACCCACTCATCCTGCAATCCTATTGGTTGATACTGCATTATAAGCTGAGACCGGATCAGGGAAATGATAGAAAAAGAGGACTTTTAGAAGTACACATTCAACGAATATGTTTTAGTTTACTAGTGACGTTATAACAGCAGGCTTTACTTTGGGATTGTGAAGGATGACGGTCTCTCCGGTGGGAAACTCCAGTTTTGTCTTCCATTCGTCTAAAGTCACTGCAATCATATAGGCCTCCTGTAGATGCAGGATTAAGGACGCATATGAAAAGAGTTTAGCATTAACATAGTATTAGGAAAAGTATGGATCAGAAGTTTTAGGATTGGGCAGTGTGATGGGGAGGGTTCAGTGTCGGGCTACCTCCAGTCTTTGGCTGAAGTCCTCAGGATATGGAAGGAACCTGGTGTCTTTGTCTCCTTTATAGAACCAGGTGCAGCGTCGGACTTCAGTGGGAGCTTGCTCCCAGTACACAGCATAGCGCTTCCTCCCCTTAACATGTACATCATACCGCTCTCCTTCCACAGCTATCACCACCTCCTCCTTCTTTTCATTTACTGCAAAAATAACACACATACAATCATATACAAACTTTAAAAAGTAGATCTAATCTTAATCTGAGGTTCTGTGAGTGTGCTGGTGCTGCGCTGAAGTGTTGGCATTGGATTCACAAGAGCTTAACTTTTTTTGCAAGCTATGTTTCTGATTAGTAGAGTAGTTCATTTTTGATCTAAGATCTCACATTAACCCATGGGACAATATGGCACAATAACAATAGCTAGCTGTCTTGGACCTCTGCAGCTGCATCATTTGTTGCCCTTCTTTGGAATGAATGGACTTCTCCTTCTGAAAGAGTGTGGGCGACAGAACTGCCATCCTGTCCCACTTTGAACTTATTTACTGCTCTTTTTGTTAGTTTATATTTTTCCTTTTGGCTATGAATGTTTTTATATAAGTAGATAATTAATAAACTTAAGACAAAAAACTGCACATACTGTATCCTTTCTCTTAATCATAATGAGATAATACTGGCATGATGCCAAACTTGAGCTTTTAGTTAAACTGCTGTTAATGGTAAGTGTATTTACCTGTGGTCCAGGCATTCTCCAGTTTTTCAGAGTCTTCTCTGCTGAAAGGGAGCCAGGAGGTGCTTTCCTCAGCCCGTCGGCAGAAGAACCAGTGAGGCTGCACTTCTTGGTAAGGAGCCGGGACGGACTCCATGTCAAGCATCTCGAAAGAGGAAGTGGAACAAGGAGAGGCCTCATCCACGACAGGCGACACCTGGAAGAAAAATAGGACGACAAGATGCTTAATCAATAATTCTTCTTAATGTCTTCAATACTGCTCAGATGAGAACAAAGAAATCAAATTCCTGCTACTACACTGACTCAAAATAGTTTTCCTTGTGAGAAGATCCACTGTTTAACCTTGTACTCTTAAAAATAAGTAAATACTGAAGTCTAAGTTCAGTCTGTGTCCCTATTTTAAGCTTGTATCAAGGAACCTGAGAACATCAGACAGAGGAAAGGACAGGAAGGCGTCACACTTCTTTATTCTTTCCTCCTCTACAAGCTGTCTCTTGTCTTTTTCTCAACTGATGCAGCTTCAGCTTGTAAACAACCGTTTTCCCAATGAATCACTTACACGCACAGTGCACAACAACAAACGCCTACTTTGTGCACAGCTGACAATGTGCATTCAGCAAGTATAGAGATTTGATTTTGAGACAAAACCCTCCTTAAGAAATCATCCTCTTTGATATTCAGCTGGTATGTCTCTGATATCCAACTGTTTGTTGAATGGCCAAGTTACATGAAAACAAAGTTCCTCCAGCAGTAAACCATCTGGAAAATGATTCATAATACTTTGCTTAATAATTACCACTTATAATTGACAGGCAGACACAGCTGCTTCTATGGTCTCCTCTGGACCTTGCAGTGTCAAAAATGTAAAACATGTTCTTGCCTTACAGAGAGACAGTATGTGACTTTCATTATACTCTCTCCATAAGCTCATACTATCTCCTCTAACCTTTCATTCAGTAGGTAAAAGAATGCAGCAGCTATCTCTACATGCCTGAGGGAAAAGGAGTCAAACTTTGTAATTTTTCAGCAATAAATCAAATTTACTATTGTTTTTTAAAGCCTTTGTTGGTCTTTTACAAAAAGTTAGCAATAAGTTTAAAATATACACTTAGATTTAAATAAATAATAACAAGAGGATAAAGTTTATTACCCAAACTTCTGTTGTGATGAAAGATCTCAGTACCAACACCGCTTTAAAAATGTGTTATGTGTCAACATGATTTGTTATATAGGATAGATTTACTTCAATCCGACTTCATCCAACTGCTTAAACCTTTTAGAGTTTCACTAATCACAGATCAGCCTAGTCAAAGACTGAAAATAAACTTTATTGGAACGGACCCAAGTCGCCCTCTGTACCCATGCAGCTGATCAATGAGAAACAATGGACGGGGCTGGCTCCAAGCTATATAACAGAGCTACTGACACCATATGAGCCAGCCCGCAGTCTTAGATCCTCAGGTGGGGGCCTCCTGGTCGTTCCAAAGTCGAGACTTAAAACTAAAGGTGACCGGGCCTTTTCTGTCAGGGCCCCTCGACTTTGGAACGACCTCCCTGAGGAGATAAGACTCGCAGATTCCCTCAATTCTTTTAAATCCCTTCTTAAAACATACTTTTACAGACTTGCTTTTATGTGATGTTGTCTTCTTAATGTCTTTTCTTACTGGTTTTACTATTTTTATCTTCTTTTACTTCTTACTGTTCTTTTATTTATGGTCTTATCTCGTATTTATGCTCATATCTTAATCTCCTCTTGTGTTTTAACTTGGTAATTTCTTATCTTACTTTGTCTATTTATGTTTTATATTTATATTTACTTTGTATTTTTATTAATATTATAGTTTTGGGTTTTTTGATCCTTTAACCACTTGTTTCTATTTCTTTTACTGCTCTTACCTTCTTATTGCTGTTATCTTTTTATTTATTTTTTCAGCTCTTTTAGTTTCTTACATATTTAAAAATCTTTGGTCCTCTTGGTCTCAGCTCTTGTTGTTGGGTTCTTGTGTTGCCTGGTGGTTCTTATCATGGTTCTTGTGATGGTCGGGTTATATATGTCTGTTGGGTATCGTGCACTTTGGGTTCTTTCCTGTTGAATTGTATTTAATTATTTTTAGTATTTTGCATCTGTTATGTTCTTGCTGTTGTTAATGTTCTTCTGTGTTTGGTTTAGTTTGTCAAAGCACTTTGTAAACCTGTGTTTTTAAAAGGTGCTATATAAATAAAGTTATTATTATAATGATAGGACTGAAAATACTCTTTAACAGAGATAACCGTTCCGTTTGCAAAAATACATCTAATCTATTTTTTTTATATCTTGAAATAAAGGCCAATGTTAAACTTCACAGAGCATACGCGTGGTCTTTGAGTTGTGTTAAAGTCTGTTTCACACATGTTTGTGTTACCCCTTACTTTATTAATCTGAATTTCAACCAGTAACATCTGCGATGTCTAACCCAGATCCCAACCCCTGAACAACAAAACACCATTGTCAGACCAATAACGACATCACGTATGCTCCCTTACCGGATTCTCAGGTGTTGTCCCTGCAGCCGCAGTCCCACTGGGGGTGTCAAGCAGTTCTTGGGTGTTGACGTTCGGGGCGGCCTTTGAAGGACCCCCCTCTTCACCTGGACTGCATGACATTAGTCCAAAACGTGACCCCAAACCCTCAGCTCTGACCGGAGGAGGGGCAGGGGGTCATAACAACACGGAGCCCGACACTGGAGAGCAAAAGAGAGGCGCTATCACACAACAACATGCTGTGGACTGCATGTTGTTGACATGTATTTAGAGAGCAGCATGGTGAACAGCACTGTAATCCCAGCTCCTATCTCATTAGCTGCTGGTCGGAATGGGAAATGTGAACAGTCGTGTTAATGTCACCGCAAGCTAATTTAGTTTATTTATCCATCCCAGTCCTATTAAAATGTATCTATGACTCCTGATGTCAACGACGCTTATCTCTCGGTTAGTGGTGTTTTCTGAAACAGGTAACAAACACACCCTGGTCGTAAAGGTTAGTAGGTGTATGCTAACAGCTGAGTTATGAGGACTAGCAGTGACAAACTCTTTTCACAACCTGTTTGCACATTCAACCTTAAAGCAAAAATAAAGCACCAGTCGTTTGCTTCTACTCACCCACAGCTTTACATAATGTTATACCTGGAGTTAATACAGAGGATTTGTATCTGCTGTTTAGCTCGGCCAGTAGAGGACAGCCTGTCAAATGCCAGCTGGTTAGTCTTCTTCTTTTGGATTGGCAGACTACACGCAGCTTTGGCGTGTTGCTGCCCCCTACAGTCTGAAGTCAGCAATTGTTTAGTCCTTATATCCACTGGTACAAGCCAGAGGAATGCAGAAATTCTGGCTGTTTTTTTTTTTTTGTTTTCTTTGGGACTCCTTGAACTAGCAGGGTTGATAGGGTTGAAGATATTTCTCAGTAAAGGTCTCAGTAAAGTTTCCCTTTCTTTGCTCTGAGTAGAGACTGCATTTAAGGAGGACATGGACTGTCCCTGTCTGTCCACACTGATACTTCCCATCAGGGCTAGCCCACTTTTAAACCCACAATCTTAGCCTCAGCATCTTAACCTGGTCCTTTCGTTTCTCCACGCAGGTTTTAGGAGCACGATGTGTTACAGATATAAATGTCTGCCTTTGTGTTCCCTGTCCTGCACTTTTTGCTATGATTTGGTAATTCCTAACTGGGTTATTGAATACATTTCCATTATGCCATAAGCATTTTTTTTTTTTTTAGCTTTTTCATCCGCTGCTTCATTCCCCTGAATTATATGAGCTGGTACCCACATAAACCCCACACTGCATCCCTAATGATGAATTCTAGATTTTGCCAACATAACTTCTGTCATTGTGTCTGGTCTGGCCTTGGATTTACAGTGTTTTATTGTTATGCAAGTAGTGACGACAGATTACTTTAGACTGAGGTATTTTCTTGTCAATCCACCTCAGGGCACAGAGGATAACAAACAGTTCTGCTGTATACCGATCAGGAAGCCTTCACCCATTCCCTTTTTAAGTTCCCATATAAACACCCTGAAGCTATACTCGCCCTGTAAGGGGTCTCTGGAACCATCAGTAGATGTACATGGTGTTTCCCCACTTTCTTCTGATGCTCCATGGCTTTATTTAGATCTCCAGCTTTTTGTCCTTTGACAATATTAAGTCTGACAGGCTCAGGCAACAGAGGAGTGGGAGGCCAACAGATGATTGGCTCCACTTTTCCTATTCAATAACTTCACCTGCTTTTTGCCTCATGGAGTTCACAAAGTTAAGCTTTTTTATTTTCCCTGTTTGTTCCAGGTGTTGGCAAATAGTTAGAAAGTTTGGTCCATTTGCTCTTACTTTGACACAGTAATGGAAGGCTAACTTCATTTTTTTAAGCTCCAGAGGGGCTTCACCTCTTCACCTTCACCACTCTACCTTAAACTTGGGTATATTCCTGAATGCTCCACTTAAAACTCAGGCAAGACACACATATAGTCAAGCACTGAGCGGATTATGGCCCTCTTACTGTCTGCTCGGAGATCCAACTCTCACACATTTAACATTAGCGGTACAATTAATGTAACGAATAACTTTATGAATATAAAAATAATTGTATTATTCCCCATCTTACAAAATTTGCCTGAATAAATAACATTAACACAGTTTCCAAAACCTATGGAAAAATAGGCTAATTGAATAAAAACGTACATTATTAATGTTCAAATCATTCTGTAACAGAAGGTAGGTTAATAATGAGTTTCTTCAGAAACAGTTTCATCACGTAGCTAACCGAAACGCTACGGAATAAATTTCACATTTACGAGAATCACAACTTGAAACATCAAAAGGCCACCGCCGCCTGACGTCACGACATTGTTTACATTTTGTAACTGCTGCAACAACAAAAATAAAAGGGGGGCTCATACTTAAACGAAAATAGACGACAGGAACTGCTGCTTATTAGGTTACTTTTAAATTAATTTAATAATTGCAAAATGGATATAGCCTAGTATAGGCTAATGTTTTTTTTTCTTTTTTACAAATAATATGACAAATCAATATATATTTTCACACTGAATCCCCCTCCCCCCATCATGTCTAACAGTTGCAGGAGTGATTCGTTGAATATTTTGATTAGGTACAAGCTTGATTTTCCTGTCTTTCTGCTCAGAGGTAGTCACCAGTGTGGCCTAACAGACCGCACATGCTAGATAGAATTCAAATGAACATCGCATGGCATTCAGGCAAAACAAAAAAAAAAAAAGACACCAGCCTAACCCTAAAGCCCAAATGTTTGACTTGAACCGAAATATGCACACGGGTATTTGTAAAATGCCCATGTAGGTGCAGGCCTCTCAGCTATGAATGATCAGCCACACCCGTTTGCGGCAGGTGAACTGTCTCAACATTGTTTAATTTTTGGCAAACTGACTTTATTATCATGAGTCAACACAGAGGACGCAACAGAGAACTCCCATGACACTTTGGATAAAAGGAATAAATGTGTTTACTAAACAGTTAACTACTAATGTTATCAACATAAAAATATGCCTCGTTTTTATAAATTAATTGTAACATTCGAAAACTACAATACTTTATGGCACAAAAAAAAAGTTAAATTCACAACTCTCCTCCGGGGCGTATTGCAGGAGGGAGGAGTGAGTTCTTTCAAGGGAGGAAGAGTGAGTGTTTCATAGACACACCCAGTCCAACAAAGTGTGAGAGACATGCAGAGTTATAAGCCTGTGTGGAGCAATAAGAGGGTGTGGCTTTTTTTTTTTTTTACTCACGGAGAACAGATAAGCTGAGTTTTCCCTGCACAGAGGGACAAGAGTCACAATCCTGAGCAGACAACCATTTTTACTTTCACTCTGCTGGGCTCTCAGACAATCCAGCTGTACATTTCCTCTCTCCCCCTCTGCTGCATACTTTCAGCACTTTGAAGCTAGACTTTAAAGGGGAAGCAACTAAAAGAAGTGAAAGACAGCTGAAGAAAACACTTCAACACACAGCCATGAAGGACAAAGTGAGGAAGGGAGGAGGAAGAAGTCAGGCCAAGGCTGGTAAGAAATCCTTGCGATGTGTTTTTGTTCTTCTCCGCTCCACTCTCTGTGCCTCTCTTTCCACTTCCCTCTGCCTTCTTTTTTTTTTTTTTTTGCGTGTGGTTCCTCCCTCACTGGAGAATGTGAGGAGAGTGGGAGATTTAGCACCGCTCTGCTGCTCTGAACATGGCTGGTGCTTTTCTCTGCTTTGAACACGAGAATCTGTTGTTTTAACTTTTGTAGTAGATTTACTCAAACAGAACCTGATGATCAACCTAACATCTCAGGAGAATACATACATGTCCATGACGATCCTTTCAACTCAATCTTTAAAATCTATGCGTTTTGCGCTCTCATTCAAAATGAAGTTTTATTCCCACCCCCTTTTTCTTTAACTTATAATTGTGTCTCCACAGTCTGAAGTAGGCCTCTTAACCTCTTTTAACCTTTGCCACTCCCCCTTAAACTGACAGAATGATTGAATTAAGGCAGAGTGTGTGTTTACTCTGCAGTCAGAGGTGTCAAGGAACGAAGTACAAATACTTCGTTACCTTACTTAAGTAGAAATTTTGAGTATCTATACTTTACTGGAGTAATTATTTTTCAGCCGACTTTTTACTTCTACTTCTTACATTTTCACACAATAATCTCTACTTTCTACTCATTACATTTTAAAAATAGCCTCGTTACTCCTATTTCATTCTTGTTTTCATTCCGGCAAAAAAAACCCTATCCAGATAAACCACGCCATCCGGATAGAGTGAATTTGATTGTGGTTGGATGAGAAGTATAAACATGTACCATTCTGACACCCGATTGGTTTGTACGAGATCCATCGCACCTGCACATGACACAAATCACGTCACACTCTGTCCGTGGCAGAGACAAACCATACAAGGATAATTGTTACTAATCCTGCCCTGGGTACACCAATTTTCTTGTCCAGTTTTGTTATCTTACATCCGTTGCTCTCACAGATTCCTGCAGCTAAGCTTGGATGTACATTTACATTCCAATAAAAGTCATCATATCTTCCGCTCCATGAAACACAGGCTCAGTAGTACACATATATGTATTTGCATTGTATTAAAATGTGTTCATTTTCAATGGGCATAAATGCGGCTGAAACAGGTGCATCCCAAATTTTTCAACATTAACATTTTAATATAACATGATAGTCATTTATGGCCTTTAGAAAAATGTTTTTTTTGGGGAGGTGAGGTAGTGCACTATAGGCCCCTGTGACGCGGCCTAAGCTTTTGTCCTTAATGACATTTTTTTTCCCCCTTACATTACTTTTACTTTTATACTTTAAGTAGTTTTGAAACCAGTACTTTTACACTTTTACTTGAGTTGATACTTCAACTTCTACAGAAGTCTTTCTAAACCCTAGTATCTATACTTCTACCTGAGTAATGAATGTCAACACTTTTGACACCTCCAAGATAAACTTATCATGGCTGAAATCAGTATAGTTTTCTGTAGTAGTGAGGGAGCAGCTTCAATAGAAAGGAGGCTGATTGCTCCAAGGGACAAGAGGAGAGGAGGGACCTACATCCAGCCAATCATGAACAGAGAAGCTATTTTTGGGTGCTTTCCAGTTGCAAAGCAGTGCCAGATTGACAGCATGAACTGAACATTCGCTGTACAATTGAGTACAGCGAGTGCAAGGTGATTTCTCTGCTTTGCTCTGTGTGTCAAAAGTGTAATATGTGTGTGCATCTATGCATGCAGGTGTGCTCGGCTGACACACTGTGGGTTTGTGTGTGTGTGTGTGTGACTGTTCTGCTGTCTGCCCATGCCAGAGCTGGGTGTGGTTGTCCCTTCACCCTGAGATGACATGGAGGCCAGTAGGCAAATTCAACAGGTTTAGTCACACTGCAGGTTGAGGAACACGCTGGGTCCTGCTCTCCCTCTGGTTGTGTGAGTGTGTGTGTGTGAAAGCAGACACACCCCAGCTCTCTCTTTCTGTGACAAATTCACTCTCACTCTTGCCCGCAGGCACACACACACACACACACACACACACACACACACACACA
The DNA here is from genome assembly GCF_963584025.1 of Labrus mixtus. Classification (NCBI taxonomy): domain Eukaryota; kingdom Metazoa; phylum Chordata; class Actinopteri; order Labriformes; family Labridae; genus Labrus; species Labrus mixtus. The sequence goes on along the minus strand of NC_083616.1, from coordinate 15,333,555 downwards.
CACACACACACACACACACACACACACACACACACACACACACACACACACACACACACACACACACACACTCTGACTCTTCAGTCCAGCTCAGGGTAATTTTACTGTACAAAGGACGGGGCAATCTGAACCATTGAAGTCAATACTGTAATCCATTCATTCATTCTTTCACTCAGTGATTCATACAGCAGCACAAGTCTTTTCAGAGTCGTAGTGAGCTGGAAGTATTCCCAGCACGTAATGAGCTGAGGGCAGGAAACAACCAAAACTATAACCTTGTCTGTTGCAGAGCTTTGTGATTATCCTGAGTTAGTTTTGTTTGACTTCTCCTTCAAACAGACGCAGTGAGTCAGACTGGTGGAAAAGAGGCCCTGGGTATTAAGCAGGAGGAGGACACGTCGTTTTCCGTGAAGATCCAAGGAGCAGGAGTGGAGTCTTTTGAGCTGCAGGTACTAAAACATGATTATTGTTTCCTTTATTCACTCTACTGTACACAAATGATTTACAAATCAAAGAAACTGGTTGCGAAAGCGAGACGACAAAAAACTTTGATTCACTATATTTATCCTGAATAGTTTTTACTGGCTTATGATCCAATTTTTGGCATGATTCTGTGTTTTTGTAGGTTCATGGATTCTGGCTTGTTCAAGACGCAGTGATGACTCTGCTTTCGAGGGATGAGGTGTGTCCACGCACCAACCTGTCCCTGGCACTTACTGGCACGACCCTGGACCCCCTCACAGAACTACAGAGCATCAAGGGGCTCAAACCAGGAGCCGTCATTCGCCTTGTGGAAGGTATCTGCACAGTTTCCTCTCATTAGTTCTGATTTATTTCCAGTCTGCATTTGTAGGATGCTTTTTTTGTGTAATTTAATGTTCATGATCAGTGCATTTTTTTTCCTTTTCATGCATTATGATAACATAATTATGTACTCCATATAGATATTCTTTTAACATTCATTTTTATTTTTATTTATCTTATCTATTCTGTTTAATGTGTTATTTGAGCATTCTTGTCTGTGCTGCTGTAACGCCCGAATTTCCCCTCTGGGGATCAATAAAGTACTATCCTATCCTATTTTCATCACTCTAAGCTTTTCAGCAGTAGTTTGGTGTGTAATGCAGCTTACACTCTGTTGAATGTTTTTCCAGCTGTTAAAGAAATATTGTTTCACTTAAATATAAGTTTCTTGTCATTCATAGTACGATAGGTAAATGTGGAAATTTCAGCATAATAAGACAGCAGAGAACAGCAGTGTATGTAATTATTTGTATGCCTTCATGTCAGAATAACAAGAGATCTTTCTTGTGAAGACAGTGAAAAAAAAAAACCCAAATACTTATTTCATGAGAAAACAAGACCATTTAATGAAAAGGTACACTGTCTGTGTTGCAGCAGAGTTGCAGCCAGGCTAGCATTTTCATAAAATGACGAGAGATCTGAATGTTTTACAATAAAGGGTAACAATGAAATCAGTGTAACCTTGACTGAAGTAGCTGAAGTCTGACGCATTGATCCAAATTTTACACAGTTGTCTGGACACCATGTTTGTATGTTCAAATAGCTCTCCTGATCTCAAATAAACATTTGAAGTTATGATAGGAAACAATCTTTATGTTTGTTTAGATAGCAGGATGATGCTTGCTTGTTGTCATAAAATATTGAAATAGCTTCTGTAGTGAAGATTAATCCAGTCTGTGTGATATCATCACACTCGTAGCGCTTTCCCTTTCACACACCTGTGAAACACACTTACGTTTCTCTCGGCTCAATGTAAATAGCTGACTCACCTTTTCTGAAGAGGTTTATAGTTGCTAAGTTTACAGCTGCGTGCAAACCAATTAGTCTGCCTCTCATCCGCTAGCTGTTAAAATACCGAAACAAACCATCCTGCAGCAAAAATTTGACTGTGTACAAAATGTACACTGCAGGTCTATGAGAGTACACATCAAAGATGAAAATATATTTATCCTAGAAAATATTTGTCCTTTGCAATTTTGCAGTTTGGCAGTTTCATAGAGGTCAGTGTAACGTTTATATTCATGCTGTGTCTTTCCAGAGTCATACACCTCCCGCTCGTCCGGGCTCCATCTGGCTCGTGTGCTGGAGCTGCTGAGAGCGTCAGGACCTCAGGATGCACTGCGAGAAGGACGTTCACCAAGTGTGCTGGAGACACTCACACAATCACCAGGTACACACATACTGTGCAATACACAAATATGCAAAGCTAAAGGTCAAGCTCACCCTAAAACCTCCCTTTGTTTCTGCATCAGACTCTAGCTTACCAAATGGAAAGAGCCTCAAACGATCTCTTAGCAACACAAAAACAGAAACACCCACTCAGGACGGAGCTCCTCCTGAGTACCTCCTCCCGGGTTCCACGGAGAGACCTCTGATGGCCCTGCTGCCACACAGCTCCCAACCAGAGGTATGTCACACCAGGAGTCTTCTTCCACACTGGGTCATTGTGATTCACACACAAACACTGACTCCCTATGTCTTTAAATGTGTCTCACCAGGCTCCCTGCTACATCAGAGACTTGTCTCTGAGCTGCTGGAACCCGCCTCCTGGACACAGGAAGCTGCAGGGAGACTTCCAGTACATCAGTGTGGTAACCTTAGAAGGTCGGCGGTGTGACATCACATCCTGCCCGAAAGGTTTTTTTCTCAACAGGTAAAAAAAAAATACTTTCATAATACTTTGTATTTTCCATGTGTTGTCTTAATCGTTATATTTGCTTATTATGTACCCAACTGTGTTATTTCCTTTTTTTTTTTTTTTTCATCAGGCTGCTTTGATTAAATAATTATCTTTATAAATGTTTCAGTCTGATTCTGAATTCTTTTCACGCTATATCTCAGGTCAACGGAAGAAGTGTTTGATCCTCGTCCTGCACAGACGGCCCCACTTTGTCACTGTTTCACTGATCTGCTCTGTCAAATAAGCCCCGCCTTCAAACAAACTTTTACCGCACGCAAAAGCAGGTAACACTATAACCTAATGAATTATGTGACATGTCTTAAAATATTAAGGAAGAAGGGACAGTGCAGTGGGATACAGTGAGGTGTGTATAAATATATATAAAGTTGATTGTTTTCCTTCTTTTAGGCTCCAGTTACCTCCAGCAGAAGTGTTGCCTACTCCCTACCACACTCTGAGCTGGCTAGGGCCTCCCTGTGCCTCCCGCACTCACAAAAACACCTTCAGCAGACTGGGACTGGATGATCAGTCGGCTACACAGGTTATTTATTTCACAACACAAAACAATATTTTGTAATTGTTTATCGATTGACCTGCTGTTGGCAGTGAATATGTAATTACATGTGTTATTTTTAGGGTCCGGACTGGAATGAGGAGTTGCAAGCAGCCAGAGATCTTCCACTGCTATGTCTGGAGGAGCGCCTGCAGAGAGACAGAGCTCTGCTCCAGGTAACCAACAGTTTGTGTCATTCAAAAAAAGAAAAAAAAAAGAAAATACGTTTCATCTCTCTTGCCCTCACACCTGTTGTACCTGTCTCCTCAGGTAAACAGTGCATTTATCAGGGCTGTGTCACAGGCAGCTGGGACTGTTGTAGACGGTAATGTGGAACCTGTGAATGGAAACCCTGAGGACCCGGCTTTCATGTGGGGGGGCCTGTTCATGAACCAGGGGACCGCAAATGCAATGTATGGTGGAGAGAGGGGTCGCAGGTGAGAGCACACCCCAAGTGTGACTGATAAGAACATTATGAAATAGTTTCTGTTTTACTGTTTCACTTCAAGAATGGCATACCATACCATATGAAAGATATTATTTGATACAGTTAGATACGATAAAACACATTGTTATACAATATGATACGCTACAATAAGATATGGTATTATGAGGTATGTTGCAATATGACAGGATACAATACGATATGATTTGATACTATACATTATGGTATGATACGATATAATATCGAACACATTATGATTAAAAAGTCTACATTACATGCAGGGCTGCTCAGAGACTGGAGCTAAGAGGAGTCCAGGCCTACACTGACATAGAGGGTCTGCAGGGTCTACACACTCTGTCTACAGCGGTTGTAGACTACAGAGGCGTGCGTCTTACTGCTCAGGGTCTGGCTCCTGGTTTGCAGAGTACTGAGCCAGAGAAGGAAACTACTCCAGCCTCAAGGTACACCTTATGGAAACAATGTATACCAGTAAACTGTGGCTGTATTGTCACACTGTTTATTGTCTTTCTTCTTGTTCTCTATAGAGGCTTGCTGTACGGGGTAAATGCGGGACCCCAGGAGTCCCCCCAGCGCAGACAACTTTTAGAGCACCTGGCTCAAGCTGCAAAATCTCTTTCCATCCAGAAACACACGGTTGTGTCCCCAAACAACTACCTGGTACCGCTGTTCACCTCAGTGGATGCCCAAGGACTGCTGGGGGCTGATGGGAGGTTCTACATACTGGATGTGTTCAGGACCTTTCCAACTGATGTCAACTTCTGCCCTGAGGCGGAGACAGACAGTCAGACAGCAGCAGGGGAAGAGGGGAGTAAAGAAAGCTGTGAAGAGAAGGAGGAGAATGGGAGTTGTGTAAAAGAGGGTTTTCCTGAGAGTTATCAGTCAGACTTTGGGCTTCCAAAGAGCTTTCCTCACTCACTCTGCAGACTGAGGCCAGAACTGGTGCAGCTTTTTATCCAGCACAAGTGAGTTTCACATGAAATTAAACAGCTTAAAACTAAGTTGTTTTTTTTTGTTTTTTTTACCTTTGTCACAAGTTTGAATTCTGTTTCTGTTCTCCTTTTAGATATTGCCAGTTCACACAGCGGGTGAGAGAGATCTTGGAGCAGAATGGAGGGTTTGAAGAATGTGCAACAGCTGGTAAGAAGTGTTTTAAAAGATCTAGATGAAGGCAATTGGAAAATATAGTGAGAGCTTACACAACGTATGCTCATTTCATACCTGATTAATATTTTCATACTTGCAGGTGACTCTCGATCCACTGATGCAGTGCGAGCTGCTTGTAAAGAAGTGGGCTCTGTTAGCAACATCATCTTTGAGATGCGCCTTAACCCAGACATCTTCTCTCCAGGTACCAAAGGAAACTACACACACACACAGACACACACAAACACACACACACACACACTGACACGTAAACAAAACGCTCTATGGGTTAAAAAACAAACAAACGTGTTTTTTGTGTTTCGTGTTCAGGGCTTTCCGTCCCTCCTGCTGAAAGCAAGTCAACAAAGCTGCAGGAGAGGTTGCTGAGAGAAGCTGCAGTTTTGATCACCACACATCAGATACCTGCATTTGTAAGAGGATCTTTTGTTTGCATACTTCATTAAGCGCATGATCTAGTGCAAACATGAAACAAAATCAGCATATGTCAACGTGTGTGTGTGTGTGTGTGTGTGTGTGTGTGTGTGTGTGTGTGTGTGTGTGTGTGCGTGTGCTTGCAGGTTGAGTACTGCCTACAAAGCAACGAGGCACCGATGGATGGCACTTCTCTAAAACAGGTCCTCCATCAGAGAGGCATCAATCTGCGCTATCTGGGTCATGTGGTAAAGGCCATCAACCAGTCAGAACACAAGGAGCGCCTGAGGCATATACTGGTGTGTTTAATTTAGTTGATGTTTGAAGTACTCCCATTGAGTAGTTACCCTCCTTTATGTGCTTTCTAACGTCCCTCATTCTGTCTCAAACAGAGGTTGGTCATTGGTGAAATTTTCATCCGCTCAACAAGACGAGTGTTCAACAATTTCCTTCAGGTAGTATTTAGTAAAAAAAAAAAAAAAAAAAAAATGCAGGTGTGGGTCTTTGCATTTTAGAAAGAATGAGCTATCAGCCTCTGACTATGTCTCTGCAGGGTGTGGATGTGCCAAGTGTCTCTGCAGCTGTCAGTCACTTCCTCTGCTGCCTACTGGTTCCCCACTTCACTCCCGCTGCTGTGGGGGAAGAGACCAAAAAGAAGTCGAGGCGGCGTGGCCGAGGGGCCGGGGCCTCTGAGAGTATGCCCTGGAGCACACTCACTGGAGCTGAGCTGTGGAACCTGGTCTGCCAGGACACTGATGAAACGTACAGCTTGTGTGACAGCCTCGGGTGAGGACACAGACTGTGTTTGTTCTTACCTCATGTCTGTCAGTTTGTTCGCTAGGTTTATTGGAGGGCATATTTATTTTTAGGATTTACCATCATGCAAGACCAGTGTTACTTATTCCCTCGGAGAACAATGATAAAAAAAACTTGTATAACAAACATGAAAACAAAATGACTTTGTCCCATCAATGACAATCTTTTTGACCATTTTAATTAAACCTGGATATTAGGATAAGCCTATGCTTGATCCAATTTAAAAGCTACAGCAGGTTTGAACTGGAGGCAGATTATGTAAAGGGAGGGGACTCTGACCTCCAGGTTACTGCACTTAACCTTCTTGAAACATTAGGAGCTATGTCAATGATTTTTCTAGAACTTTTTAGTGGGTCAGAGTAAGTTCTAGCACCTACTGACATTTTTCTCCCTGTTACAGCTCTGGTCCAAACTACCTGGTGGAGCACTACGGCCTTCAGAAGATCTCTTTGCTCAGAGAAGTCTGTTTGAAAACTGGATTACAGGTAATAACATCTGAAATATGTAATCATCCTGTTATTAGTCTTTTAAATAATAACTGAAAAAACGATGTACTTGTAATATTTTGATATGCACTCAGTTATAATTTCAAATGTTGCTGTGAATACAAACCTATCAAATATACTGCAAAACAACAAGTGAACAAGTTTGTTCATTTTGATTCCGCACCAGTTGAGACTGAGAGACTACTTCTTCGACAACCAAAATAAAGCTCCCATTGGTCCAGATGATGTCCTCAACATCTTCCCTGTCGTCAAACACATTCACATGCCAACTGCTGATGCTTCAACAGCATATCGTGCTGCACTGACCTTCCTGGAGAAAGGTGGATGAAAAAAAATCTATTGTTAAGAATGTCTCATAAGAGGTATGAGCAGACAATCTAACTATTACATGTTTCCTCACTGTAGGTCTGCTGGATCAGGCCCATGAGCACCTGCAAAACGGAGCATACCTGTTTGGAAGAGTGTGTGATAACCTACACCCTGAGGCCTGTTTCTGCCACAGCATGCTGGCAAAAATGGCCTATCTGCGCGGGAAGCCAGCAGAGGTAGGCCGTCTGCTCCACAACTTTTTTTTACAGCTACATTTAACAAGGAGGAAAGTTCCCCAAAAACTTTCACTCTTATACTGTTAGAAAAAGCATTACGAGGTAAATAAGAAATACAAGAAAAATGAGACAGTCTGAATTGCTCAGAAGTTTAAACAAAGTGTTACAAAGAGACTATTTGATACTTGAGTTAAATTTTAGTTCCCCGGAACTCAAGAATGATTTTTGAATGAAAAACATTAACATATACTAAGGTCTTTTTTTAATAAAGATTTTAAGCGATAGAAGGCTTAATACACGTTGTTGTGGCCCCTGTTCTTACTGTGACTTCATATGATGTTAAGGCTCGCAGTGTTCAGCTGACAGCGGTGGTCATCAGTGAGAGAGTGCTTGGTTTTGACCATCCGAACACCATCCAGCAATATGTGAGTACAACAGCATTTCTGATTTGTTGGACCAATTGTATGAGTGTAGTCTGGAGGTCCAAAAACTCCTGTTGATTATGAATATATATGTGAACGTATGCACTGTGGTTAATTGGGTCATGTGTGTAAAATGTAATTTTGATGTACTTTTTTTTCACATGTAGGCACTCTTGGGTGTGTATATGTTTGCTGGAGGGGAGACCACCCTGGCCCAGAAGTGTCTCCTCAGAGCCCGCCTGCTGATGCTCACAGTCCACGGAGAGGACCATCCATACATCGCAACACTGGATGTAGGTTACAACACACACAAAATGTAATAACAAAGAATGTAATTACTTTTATTTTGACAATGCGTATCTTCTCATGCTTTCCTGCAGTGCTGTCTTGGTTTGGTGCTGACCGGAGATCAGTGTGAACAGTACCTAAGGAACGCCCTCAGACTCAACACTTCCTTCTTTGGCCTGACAAACCAGCACACTGCGCTCAGGTAAGGTGCCATTTAGAGCATGAAAAAATATTTTTTCTTTTATCTATTCCAACATCTTCACCATTTCTCTCCCTGCCTCCTGTCTGTGCAGTCAGCACCTCCTGGCCCAGTGGATGTGCAGTAAGGGAGACTACAGAAGTGCCATGATGCATGAGAAAGAGGCCCTCACTGCTTTCACCTCATTGGTCAGTGTATATATGTGACAGAGAGGGAGATATGTGGATTGGTTTATGTATTTATTATATTCATTTGGAAAAGTATCAACTATTCTCCCTGGGGTCAGCTCAACTCCCTGGTTGTCTTTGCATCTCATCTCACGGTTATTTTTTCTCTCAGCTTGGAGAGGATCACTCTCAGACGAGCGGCAGCAAAGAGTTTCTGTGCACCATAACCAAGCAGGCAGTGAAGGTGGAGCGCTCTCTCAGACAAGCGGGAGCCCACTGCACAGAGCAAACAGTGGAGGTATCATGAAGTCTCTGACAGCATTAAACTTGCACAAAGAAGAAGAGAACTGTGTTTATTAATGCCTCTGCTCTCTGTTTCAAGTGTCTGACTCCCTCATCGGACGCGGTGCTGGAACAGATGGTTCTGGTGATGGGGATCAGGAGTCTCACACAAAGGTAAATATATTGATGATTACATGCTTCAAACTTGTTCATAAATCAGTATTTTTAAGACTGTGATGAGTAAAAGCATCCAACATTTATAGATCTAGCTCTAATTTGAACATTACATACAAAAGAGACCTGGACCATTTTTTTTTTGACACTATTTGCATTTTAAACCTTTTTTGTTTTGCATGAATGATAAACTATTAGAAGGCAATTAGCAAAAACAAAAATATAGTAATTAAGCATTGTTACATTTGGACTACATCTCACTTTGTACTGCTGTAACACAAAATCTGTTCTTTTTTTTTAAAGCTGATAACTTATAAAGGGAACAGGAAATTCTATGTTGAAGACAATTAAAAGTAAAAGTAATGTTCTATCTAACCAATAAATCTCATTTTTTATAGTGACAGGCTCACAGAGTACAGGAAGAAACATCAGGAGTTAAAGGCAGCAGTAGCCAAAGAGCTGGGGTTGAACCTGGGATCTAAGCAGTTATTCACCTTGGAGACGATGAACTGGGCAGAGAAAAGCTCAGACCAAGAAACAGGAAGCGGGGAGGAAGCTGAGAAAGGAAGCCTGTCTGGGGAGAATGCCAGCGAGAGCCAAGAGGAGCAGAAAGAGGAGGAAACTTCAGCAGAGAGTGCTGACGTAGTTTCAGCTAATGGTCATGAGGTGGAGCCAGCTGAACAAAACCAGCAGGCAGATGTAGACGGAGGAGACGGTCATGGAGCTTCTTCAGGTGCTGATGTCATGGAGGTGAACGGGGAGTCAAAGTCAGAAGCTACAGGAGAGGAAACTGATGGAGGAAGCTGCAGCACAGTCAATGGGGAGATAAAATCTGAAGCGACAGGTAGTGAGATGAAGCCAGAGCAGGTAAATGGTGAAGTAAACGGAGCTCTTCACATCCCCATCAGCCCATCAGCCCTCAAGAGCAAAGGAACCTGGGCTGATATTGTTTCTAAAGCTCCTGTATCCAATGGAAAAGCAGACGAAGACACAGCAGTCAATGGAGTCACAGATGGTGTCACTGCTAACGGAGCAGCAGAGGAGTGAAAACAGGCAGGAGAAAAGTGTTGTAGTTGAGTTTTTAAAAAGCCACTGCTGTAGGATTAAACTCTCCCAGGTTCTGAGATGTAATTTGGTGATATGATCATGAAGAAAAGCTAAATTTGACAACGAGTCTTGTGATGAGTATTCATTTGTGTTGGAAATGTTATTGCTGATTCTGGGAGAGGGCTGTACTGTTGAGTTTTTTTTCTACAATAAACTATTTACTATGGTTTGCAAGTGATTGTTTTTTTGGCACATACACAGCATATATGCTCGTAAAAAAAAGATGATGGCAAATCCCTATTCATAACCAAATCACTGACTCAATGAAAAAATTTAGAGCAAATCATGATTAATGAAATGCATGTTTTTTTAAGCCTCTGCTGCGGTGACCCTGAAGGTCAACTGCAAAAATTTAACTTCATGCATTTAAAAAAAAAAATTAAAATCAAAAATATTTAATAAAATGCAATAAAATTTTCACAGAATGCTAAAATATTTAATGAAATGCAAAAAAACATTTGGAGAACTGCAAAAACCATTCACAAAAAAACATAGAGGTTCAGGTCCCTGACCTCAGAGGCAGGAGAGACTCCCATTGATTAGATTAATTGGAGCTTTGGATTCATAGGAACCTGTATTGGTGGGTGGGAAGATGAAGAGAAATGTCCAATATGTTAATTAAAACCTTTAATAACAATTTACTTGAGACTAACTTCTTACCATTTTTTTCTTAATACTTTCTCCCTGAATGCTGCTGCTGTACCCTGTCCACTATGTGCAGTGAATGAGTGGTTGAGCAAGTGAGAGAGAGAGAGAGGGAGCAGAAAAAGCAGGGAAGATGTCAAATTGTCAACATGCTTATATTTTGCATTAGGCTCCCTCTAAAACATGGCCCTGTAGACGACTGCCTACAACTTTACCTATGCCTTGATCCGCCCTGCATAAAACAACACATAAACTATTCTCATGTTTACTTAGGAGGACGAACAGCAGTGTCTTACTTTCACCCCTTGTATTCCTGAAAGGGTTTGGCTTTGTGAAGAAATAAATACTTGGATTAACCTGAAACTGCTCCACAGTGATCCCATGTCATCTATTACACCTTCGAATCACAGCAGAAAGTGAGAAATGAAGTAGTCTTTTGTGGTCAGTAGAAACAAGAGGGGACGGGGGGGTTAATGTTTAATGGTCACTTTTCCTCTCTGTGAGAGCCCTTCAGACAAACTATTACAACAGTTGAGCATTACAAGACGTATTCCTCAATTTGAAGCAGAGTTTATCTATTTTAGAACCGCTTGTATCCATGGCAACAATAAAAAAATACACAGTTCTGTCCATGTCTTGTGTAACTCCTGGCTCAGCTTGGAGTTTCCCTCCTAATAATCTCCAAATCAGTGCAGTGTTGGTACTGTGGTTCAGGCGGCTCCACCCAGGTGGATTGTGGGAGTCTGTTAAGCCCGCTGTTTGGAAAGGTGATGACGGCTGTGTCATTAAAAATGTCAATCAGACGGGCTGGACAAGGCAGCTGTGTCTCCTCACACACAGGCACAGTCTGAGAAATGTAGCTGTAGTCACACTTGAACTCTCTCTCGATTGTCCTGTTAAGATGACAGACAAAAAAGTGTCACCTTACCTCCAACTTCTTGAAACATTGTCACTCCTCTTCATGTCTTATACGCACCTGTCCTTCATGCCACTGAAGCCATTTCCAATGATTATTAAGTGAGGAAGACGTTGTGGGCTCCAGTTCTTCCACAAAAGATTGTTGTAAAGGGCTTTTCCACAATGCATCAGGTAAAAGAATGTGGGCCTGGTGGCAAAATGCTTCCCCTCCTGCACATTACACAGAGACAGGAAGGTGAAGTTATTTTCTTTGACTTTGAAGTGAAGTCAAAAAAGTAAGGCTTCATAATTATTGAACAAGCATCTGTTATTTGCATTTGTTGATTTAAAGCAAGCAGTAATGTTCCAAATGTTTGTAAATATTTCTCTCAGTGTCTTTTTTTTTTATTATAGTATTTTCCAAGTTATTGATCTGAGATTCTGTCAAATATGATGGGAATGTTTTCCCTTTGGTAGAAAACTCTTAGATTCCCACAAGCCTTAAGACCAACCAACAATACTGGAAGACTTATAAAACAGTCCACACTTACAGCTCTGATAATGAACAACAATATTTATATCTGTAGGACAAGTCGACTGGTCTAAAAAAACGTACTCCTCTTTAAAATAACTTTCATAATAACAGTACTTACTTTATAAAAACACCTTTACCTGGGGGGCAGGAAAAGAAAATTAGTAGTTGACAACTAACTCACCTCGTTTTCTGTGAGCACAGTCAGTCCCAGCTCTCTTAAAACATCCCTCTCTCCAGAGGAGAATACAGGGTCATAGACAGAACAGTTTTTCAGTGGAATCTATTGAGAGGACACAACATTGTTATTAGAACAGGCTCCCATGTAGGAAATGTATTCAAACATTTCCTTTACCTGTACTGAATCCAGCAGCAGCAGCAACATGGCCAGCTGGTAGCGAGCTGACACACAGGAGGAAAAGGAGCCAAGGCCATAACACACACACTCCAGCTGTTGACATGGTTCAACATCTGTGTTTGTCTGCAGCTGGTCGCTAGGTTTCTCTGTATCCTTGTTCTCAGGAGGTTTTGAGAGAAATACTGATCCTGCCACTCGCAGCTGCTCTGGAAATCAAGAAGACGAGAGAATCGCTCAGTTGCAACCTGAATTATTTCACAGGCAAAGTAAATATTTGATGTTTATCTCACCTTTCCACTCCTGGCAAAATCTCTCACATCTTAGCTCGGACCTATAAGGTTATGATAACTTTAGTTATTACAAAAGTGATGGAAATGTGTACCCGCCTGAAACATAAATATGCCGTGCAATCCTGCAAAATATACGTCTTACATCGTATCTCGTATACGTTTAATAGTTTTCCCGATGTCCAGCTGCTCCTGACAACATGTTGAATCATAGGTTGAATCTGATGACACGTGAAGTAACTTTGATTTCCGCGCGGCGCCTTTTCGTCGCCGGGCAACCTGCCACTCATCACCTGTGTCCGACATCTATGCTACTATAACTGGTGACCTATGTACACTAAATGTAGACTTTTAAAACACATTTCACGATTTGATAACTAAGTTCATTCTCAAGTGCCGCTTTAGTTCAGCAGAAAGAAGCGAACCCGGACAATTCTGACTGTAACACCTATGTTTTCTTCCGGTGTTATGCCGAATATTACTAAAAAATATATATTGTTTTAAATTATTTAAATTATTTAATTATTAATTATTTTTCTTCGATACATTTAAGACTCAATAGTGCAGAAATGTGAAAACAATAATGCAAAAGACACACATTGTCAGAGGAACCAAATTTGTTAGTGGGTTTTGCGAGTACAACCGGAAGTACATCTCCTGTCGTGTGAAAAACGAATACGCTTGCTATTCAGCCGTAGCTGGATTTTCTTTCGTTACAGCTAGAAGGAAGGTGAATATTCATCTGATACTCAGTGAAGTGGTAAAAGGTTTAAGGTGAGTTAAAAAAATCCTCTTTTATATATTCCCACACGCTAATAAAAGCATTTTATATTAGCCTTTGATAGCTTAGCTTTAGATGGTAAATGCTAACCCGTCTTCACGTTGAGTTTTTAGAGGGAGATCTATCCATAAAGTTGTTTACATATGTTGATTAAGAGTAACTTTGTGTTAACCTGCTCATATACCTTTACATTTGAGATTGTACTCTGTGAGTTAACCTGTTAACTTCTTATTAACTGATCAATACAATGACCATGAGATTAAGGCTAAAAAGCATTTACAGTAGATACAACAGGATGGACTTGGATTTAATGTTTAACAATTAAATATCAATATTTTGTACATCAACTAGCTTATTAGATTTCCTCTACAGGTAGCTTGGTTGTTATGGACATGGAAAGGTGTAGCTGATCCCTGTGAGTTTTTAAACTATCCTGAAAGTTGGTGTTGTGTTTCTTGTGATATCCACAGATGTCAATGTCCCATCTCTATGGGCGGAGAGGGGAGGAGGAGGAGGAAGGTGTGGAGATTGAGAGCTTTGAGGTGACAGACTGGGACCTGGCTAATGAGTTCAACCCAGAGCGCCGGAGACACAGACAGACCAAGGACCAGGCCACCTACGGCATCTGGGCTGACAAGGACTCAGACGAAGACGAGAGGCCAAGCTTTGGAGGAAAGAAGTAATGCATTGGCATATTCTTTTGCTGCTATAATATCCCTGTAATATCAAAGTTTTTTTCCCCCATCTTTTCCATCGCTTGCCTGATTTTAAAATCATCTCCGCCCCACGGACAAAGTGCACATCTAACATCTAGGAGCAAGCTTGGTTTAAAAGAGAACAGAACCCTTTCTTTGTCATTCCAATAATTACTAACACTAAATGATTTGTTGTATTTTTTTCTAGATCTAAAGACTACAGCGCTCCAGTGAACTTTGTGAGTGCTGGTCTGCGCAAGAGTGCAGCTGAGGAGAAAGAGCAACAGCAAAAAAGGGGAGGTGATTCTGATGAGTCTGATGACGATGGTCCTTCAGCCCCTCCGCCTCCTCGTGGTACTGCACCCAAAAAACTCCAGATGGTAAATATTGTGGTGCATTGTTTAAACCTATGGCAGTGAATTCTGTAAGCTTGTCCTGTCAAACACAAGTTTGTTTTTATTTTGTAGGGTACTTTCAGAGGAAACCAGTCTCAGAGATTTGCAGGTGGCATACAGTCTGGTAAAGGCATTGGTAGCTGGGAGAAGCACACAAAAGGAATTGGACAAAAACTTTTGCAGAAGATGGGTTACCAACCAGGGAAAGGCCTGGGCAAGAATGCCCAAGGTGGGTTTGCCTGATGATGTTATCAACATTTTTATAATAACATGTGTTTTACAGGAACAACACAGTAAAACTGGAATATTTTATTCTGAGAATTGCAACTTCTTTTGCTGCAGGTATTATAAACCCCATTGAGGCAAAGCTTCGTAAAGGAAAGGGAGCAGTGGGAGCTTATGGCAATGAGCGAACCAAGCAGAGTCTTCAGGATTTCCCTGTGGTCGACTCAGAGGAAGAAGAGGAAAAGGTAGAGTGTTGCACCTTAATGTAACTTTTACTCCTGCCAAAGTGAAATTTATAACCAAGACATCAGTATTTTTAACCTTTTCCAAATGTCTGCCATTTGTAGGAGTTTCAGAAGGAGCTGGGTCAGTGGCGCAAAGATGCAACAGGCCCTGGAGGAAAGAAGAAACCAAAGTACTCCTACAGGACTGTGGACGAGCTGAAGGCTAAAGGCAAGCTGGCAGTGCGCAGTACTGCAGCATCTGCTGGAGAGTTGGCACAGGTTAAGGTATGTTTGAGAAGAATGTTAACATCCTTTGTCTGGGTGGCACTATGGCTTTAATCCTTACACATGTATTAAAATGTACTGTTTGTATTAGGCCGCAGAGGCCTCGTTAAAGTTAAATGTCATTTTACACACAGTACAGTCCTAATTCAAATGTTGTTTAATTAAAATGTAAGTAGCTGGAACTAATTTTCCATAATGTTTTCTCCAAACCATAGGTAATTGATATGACTGGAAGAGAGCAAAAGGTGTATTATAGTTACAGTCAGATGACCAACAAGCACAGTGTTCCAGATGAAGGTCCACCAAGCATGTCAACTCAGGATCAGAGGGGATCTGGCTTTGCTCTTCCTGAACTGGAACATAACCTGCAGCTCCTGATAGACCTCACGGAACAGGACATATTACAGGTATGAAATGACCAAAAATATCTGCCAGTTGTCTCTGGCTATACCAATATAATGAAGGGTTTTTCTCCCCTAGAAAGTTTGTATGAATCCTTCTGCTACTTCTTCTGTTACCACATGACCTGCGGTTGATTTTGCTGTCTCATCACCTGCTCCTCTAGTCTGCTAGACGTCTGCAGCATGAAAAAGATGTAGTTGTGTCTCTGAGCCATGAGTCTCGAGCGCTGCAGAGCAGACTGGATGCAGAGCAAGATGCCATCCAGAGAATGGAGGCTGTTCTGGCACTGGTGGAGCGTTTTCCTTCTGGAGAGATGGCACCAGGGGAGGGACCCACAGTGCAGGTACACATACAGTAAATCCACAAAGACCCACAACTGCCGGCCGATTTAGTATTTGCTCTGTCATCACAACCATAAAGCTAATTGTTCCGTTTTCTGCTTTTCTATCTTAAGGAGTGTGCTCGGATCTTTGAGACTTTACAAACAGACTATTATGAAGAATACAAGACAATGGGATTGGCAGACTTGGCGGTAGCTGTTGTTCAGCCCTTACTCAAAGAGAAACTTCGCTCCTGGGACCCTCTGAAGGTATGCTCTGGCAATGTTTTTTTGAGGGTACCTTTTTTCGACTTTTGCTTTAATTATTAAGGATGTAGAACAAACTTCTCAGACCTTTTTTTATTTTAAATAATTGCAGGATAGCTCTTATTGTCTGGAAGACATCGGACAGTGGAGAGCAATACTTGAATCTAGAGACCTCCACTCCAGTGCTCCAGATTCTAACATGGACCCTTACCACAGGTCATTTTTAACACACATACATATCAAGCCATGCACATTTGTAAACGATAAGTGTTACACTTTGTTACTCTCATTCTGTCTCCTGTTTTTGTTGATTCAGATTGTTATGGGAAGTGTGGATCCCAGTTATGCGGTCGTGTGTGTCAGGCTGGCAGCCTCGTATCGTAGTGCCAATGGTTGACTGTGTTGAAGTGTGGGCTCCTCTTCTCCCCCTGTGGATCCTCGATCACATGTTGGAGCAGCTGATCTTACCGCGGCTTCAGAGAGAGGTAAGACGAGCTCACACCATGTGACCATAAGACAGTGTTGTAGTCGAGTCATTAAACGTCCAGTCTGAGTCAAGTCTAGAGTCTTCATTTTTCAAGTAGGAGTCGGGTCTGAGTCACCCAAAAAAAAAAATCAGAGTCAAGTCTTTATTACCTGTCAAGTCCAAGCTACCTCAAGTCTGATTCAAAGATGGGCTTCAGTTTTTCACTTTAGCCCATTAATTTATTGATTTAATGATAGAGAGCTGTAACTCTCTATTATCTGTGTCTTCATGTGCATACTGTACCTCGGTCCTAGAAGATGTGAGAGTGTGCAGTGCCTCATGCCTTAATGCGCATGCTGCTCCTCTTGGGGAGACGCACTGATCCTTTTTGCTGTGCTGGGATCACCGCAGTTGTTTAATACACTCAAAAATACCTGCAACCCACCCTTATTATTAATCAGAATTCAAAAGTCTACAATTCATTGATTGAATTCTATGACGCTGTTTGCCAAATCCAGAGTTAAATTACTGCAATCTGCACATCACTATGGCACACAAACTGTGGCTGAAGAAGACAGTATGTTCACGTGTGTGCAGGGGGACATGTGCAAGCTTTTTCTGTAAACTCAATTAATTGTTAGGGCCTTATTTAAATAACATAAACACTGTAGTTATCAATACGTACAAGTACTCCTTTCCATCTTCAGAGTCCAAATGCAGTAAATGCTTGTGTCCCAGTCAACAGTGCGCGAGTCAGAGTCAAGTCACAAGTTCTTAAAATCAGGGCTCAAGTCGGACTCGATCTGTGTCCTGGACATGAGTACTACAACCTGCCTTAGCCTTACTCTGATAAATACTCTGGTTTTTATACTTTCCCATGATTAACTTTCCACATTGCTGACTGTTTTTCCTTCCTTTTTGTTTTTTTTTATGTAGGTGGATAACTGGAACCCTTTAACTGACACAGTGCCCATCCACTCCTGGATCCATCCTTGGCTGCCTCTGCTCCAATCTCGTCTAGAGCCTCTTTACCCACCAATCAGAAGTAAACTGTCCAATGCCCTGCAGAGGTGGCATCCCAGTGATGCTTCAGCTCGACTCATCCTGCAGCCGTGGAAAGATGTATTCACACCTGGTGCATGGGAGGCCTTCATGGTGAAAAACATCATCCCGAAACTGGGTATGTCTTTAGAAGTCTGTCATGACAGTTTATGTAAATACATTACCCTGCAGTTTTATCCCTCTCTGTTTTTTACTTTTGACTCTGCCTTCTCTTTTTCTCATGACAATTTCAATTTCACTCCTCAGCTCTGTGTCTGGAAGAGCTGGTTATTAATCCTCATCAGCAGCAGATGGAGCCGTTTCACTGGGTGATGGATTGGGAGGGCATGCTGTCCCCCTCCAGCCTTGTGTCCCTGCTGGACAAAAACTTCTTCACAAAGTGGCTGCAGGTCAGTGAAAAAAATGAACATGGTAAACTGTAGATAAAAAAATATTGTAATTGAGATGCAAAGTTTGTTTTGTACTCTTTGAATTCAACTAATTCACTCAATTGTCTTTTTATTGAATATAGGTCCTGTGTTCATGGTTGAGCAACAGTCCTAACTATGAAGAAATCACTAAATGGTATCTGGGTTGGAAAAGCATGTTAAGTGACGCCCTGTTGGCACAGCCGCTCATTAAAGATAAATTCAATGAAGCTTTGGACATCATGAACCGTGCAGTATCTTCAGGCATGGGTTGGTATCACAGTATAAGAAAACAAAAACATGAACTCTATAGAAAAGCATTCCTTTTTCCTCTGCTGATCCAAAGTACTTACTCTTGACATTTTCACAGGTGGATACATGCAACCAGGTGCGAGAGAGAATATTGCATATCTAACCCAGACAGAAAGACGAAAGGATTTCCAGTATGAAGCCATGCAGGAGCGCAGAGATGCCGAGAGTGTTGCCCACAGAGGCATCAGTGCTGGTGTGCCGACAAACTTTAAAGATCTTATCCAGACCAAGGCAGAGGAGAACAACATCGTCTTTATGCCTTTAGTGGCCAAACGGCACGAGGGCAAGCAGCTGTACACATTTGGGCGTATTGTCATCTACATAGACAGAGGGGTTGTGTTTGTGCAAGGAGAGAAGACTTGGGTGCCCACTTCTTTGCAGAGTCTGATAGATATGGCCAAGTGAGGTTGGACTGACTGCTTCCTTAATCTGTCATGCGTAAAAGAGAATATGTTTGCTTTTTATGGAACTTCAGCTTGCTGATCCTTGTCATATGTCTATGTACATTTTTTTAACTGTCAATACTCGAACTGTGAATAAATCATTTTGGATTAATGTGGTCTGCTGTGTTACTTTATAATTCTGATTTAACATGCAAAGATTAGAATAGAATAGAATTACTTTATTGATCCCAAACTGGGAAATTGTGACATTACAGCAGCAGTTTATCCAACACACAATATGAGTTAAAAAAACAACAACACAATGTTAGCAAATCTAAACATAATATAATAATAAATACAAAGTAAATAAGCACTAAAAATATCAAAACTAAGAATGTGAATATATACAACACGGATTTAACTAAGCATTACTAGTCTTAAATAGGAAGATTAAATGTAAATGTGCAAGAACAGAGTCGTAAATGGTTGTAAATTAAATATGAAAGATTAAATATGGAAGATTAAATGTAAATGTACTTAAATGTGGATATTTTGGTGAAACATACCATTGCATGGCATCTCTGTCATGGAATTGGTATTTTGTATACTTGTATACTCAGATTGTAGATAATATTTTGGTATTAGAAATGAACAGAATAAGTACTTATATTTCATGTAACATGTATTGCGGTCTTAATTTACCACCTGTATACGTACAGGTATTTACATGTATATTACTGTAGGTGGCAGTGTAGCTACACAAACTGGTTTTCTTTAGTCTATCCGGTCTGAGGTTTGGCACTTCAGGGCTTCCGTAACTGGTGGAGCTTTTCGTTGAAACAAAAAGTGTCCTGTCCATGTGCATTTGCCCACTTAATTATCATTTAATTCGTGTTTTGGCATCACAGAGGTAAGTGGATATTTATCAATATATAAAATAATGTTCCATGTATTTGTTTTTGTCATGTTTCCGATTGGAAACCTTGTTAACCGGAAGGTTACGCTTGTTAGCCATTGAGCTAATCACAGAGCTACATTGTTAGCAATATGAAACACTGATGGTACGTAGCAAACGTATCTGTAGATGTCTAAACATTGCTTATTGTTTTCTTGTTGCCTTCAATTCATAATGTCCTGTGTTTATTCAGCCAGGCATGTCGTCAGATGCTTTGAAGAAGCGAAAGTCAAAGGTTGTCCGCAGTGAAGGAGGAACCCCAGAGATGAAGCGAGGTCGCGGGGATGGAGAGCAACACGTAAGAGACTGGAGGGACTGGTGGAGGAAAACCAGGAAAACTGAGGGACAGTAGTGGGCTGCAGTTTACTCAAAGACCACCAATAGGAGGCGGTCTAAGGTCCAGAAAACCTGGAGCTGAATTCCATCTACTTTACATTTCTAAATCACATTACAGCACACAATGTCACAAAGTTATTAATTTATTGCTCTACACTAAAACAACACATGAGTTCAAGCCTGGTTAGTGTGCTGTGTTATTGACTTATTTGGTGATTACAGTTCAACTATATTGTAACATTGTATTAGCTTAAAAATGTAGTACTTATATGTTTATATACATAGTGTTATTGTTTCCCCCATTTCATTAAATTAGGACTATCGTTACAAAAAGTATTATCGTGGTTAAACATAGTTCTGTGATTGGTATGAAGGCAAGTGGCAAGCCACATTTCTAGTCGATAAGGAACAACAGCCTACCTTTTTGAAGCATAATGCTCTTACTGGAGTCGTCAATGGTTTGATATACACTGTGAATATTGATTCATTTTTTGTATTTGTTTTCCATCCAGGATGCCCGTGTGTACAGCGAGGATGTTGAGCTGGATGCCAGGGACCCTGGGCAGGATTACCTACAGTACAAAGAGTCATGTGAGAGTTTGGCCACACTTATGAGTGAGATCCAGGCTCTTAAAGCCAACGGAGCCAAGGATGGGGTAAGAAGCATACTATTAAGATACACAACTAAACAACTTTGCCATCAATGATGGGTACTGAAAATCAGTTTTACAGAAAGTTAAATGCTTAAATCAGTTAAGCTGATGGACAAATAGTGCTTCTGTTGGTATTAACTTTAACTGTCCCTCATATTAAATGTTGGGCTTTCCATAAACGAAAGCTGTCAGAAAAACAGTGGACTTGTCATTGCAATATAGTTGGCTTTTTTTCTCTCTTGTTGAGTCTGATAAAGTAGTTTGAACTAACAAGTTGCAGCTTGCTATTCCTGTAGACTTAATTTTAGATTAGAAGGATGGAAGGGGAGATTGGTAGACTGTTAAATATAAAAAACCTAATTAAATAAAAACATGGTAAAACCATAGGAGTTTGTATTCTACCATAAGAGTTTTTTATTTATTTGATGAATTCATTCAAAACAATACAAACATAAGTCTCTAATCTCAAAAGGAGCAGATAGAAGAATAATCTTACATAATCTGCCCCTCTTTCAAAAGACATAAATTAACATCATTCAATGTGCATCATTTAATTAGAGAAATCTAGAAATATGATTCCAGGACTTTCTGTTGAAACAGAGTCGTACTGAACCGTGACCCCAAAAACGAGGGGACCATACGTCCCTCCTGTAAATGTGACGATTGTGGCGCTAATACGTCCGTGTCTCGTTATAAACTGTAGCGTCTGATGTTGCTGTTATATCTTTACTGCAGCTGTCATAGTCGTGACGTGAGAAACATCCAATTTGTTTGGGTGTGTTGATAAGGGGAACAGAGTTAAGATGAGCAGGTTAAGTTGTTCGATACAAACTCAAAGAAGTGAGATAACAAAGCACAATTAATATATACCAACCTAATATTAACATATAAGATAAGCTCGTCACTTGTCTATTTGCCTCGAGGCTTTTTAGAAATCGAGCTACTCGATTGATTCATGGAATCGTTTCAGCCCTAATCCTAACAATACCCATCTTTAATGGTATATACAATTTTACTGTGTTGTCTTGAGAAATCTAATGAATTGTATATTTCACTGAGTTATTTTGGTGTCTGAAGTCTAACCTGTTACATCCGTTCTCAGTGTGCTGAGGTCGAGCAGAAACGCATGCAGAGTTGCATCCACTTCATGAACCTGAAGAAACTCAACCGTCTGGCTCACATGAGACTGAAAAAAGGCAGAGACCAGACACACGAGGTAACTCCAATACAACTCTCAAGTGTTGTAAAAAGTAACCAAATATATAGAAATAACAAATCGAGTTAAGTTCAGTCTTCCATTTATTGTCTGAAAAAGTGCTGCCTTAGCTCTTTTTTCTGCTGATTAGAAAAGGCAAGCTGAGCTCCAAGCTCTTTGTTTCTACTTTTAACACCTCACTGCTGTAGCTGCCTCTGTCAGCAAAGAAAACGTACACACCCCTGGATTGGTTTTTGTGTCGAATATATGGATCCTGCATCAAATCCTTTTTATTGAACTGTATTTTTTATTGCTTCCTGGTTGTAATTCCCTTAGGAATGTGGCATGTATTGATTGCAGAGTTAGTGGGTTTATGTTTGCAAACCAGCCTTAATTCCTCCCTTTTGTTCTTCAGGCAAAGCAGAGAGTGGACGTGCTACACCTTCAGTTACAAAACCTGCTGTATGAAGTTATGCATCTTCAAAAGGAGATCAGCAAGTGTCTGGAGTTCAAGTTCGTACAAAATATTTCATTTAGTTTGAACACAATTAAAAATAAAATGAACTCACAGCTCATTAAAATGAGTTGTCTTTCACATGTTGATGGATAAGACAGTTATAGCAACACCTTGACATAGTACCAGTATTACCCTTTTTTCTCATTGACACAGTTTTATGGACATTTATTTTATGAAGTGAAATTACACAACCTAACAAGTACTGAAAGTGTTTCAGGGCTCCAGAGACCAAGAGTGCGACTAACATTCTAGGTCGCACAGTTGCACCTGACGCTGCCCGGCTGAAAACATAGATTTCTTTCGCAAGCGCATCATCTCTCTGTGTTCGCCTGTGACTGAACTCACACTCATGGTAGGATCATATCGTGGTCTAAACCAATGAGAGACAGAGCTCGGGCGGGTCTTTGCCACTGATTGGCTGTGGTCCTGTTCACTGCTCTAAGTTGTGTGTGTTTAAAAATTGCGAGCGACCTGAGCGCCAGAGTAGCCCAACTGAAACGGAAAAAGAAAATAAATGCGACAAAACGAGGGAAAATGAAGAGAGGTAGAAACATTAAGAAAACTAAGCTTACTGTTACAACCAGCCCTACTACTGTCATTCCATCCATCCCCACTTCTGAGAGTCCATCCAGCGAAGACACGGAGCCCTCTGTCCTCACATCCAGACTGAGTGTAGGTTGCGGACACCGGCGTTGAGCCTGATGATAGACTTATTTTACCTCTGGTTATTGTAAAAACAGTAAATTAAATAAAATTAATCATAACTGATTTTAATTACAGATGGTTCATTTTTAGGTCACCCAGAGGTGAACGTGTTGTGTTGGTCACCTAAAAGTTTCAGCGCGACATCACTTCTAAATGCAGTAGCCTGCTGTTGCGCCTTTATCACCACAGACAGAGGTCCGCTGGTTTAACCGTGGAGCAGCGCTAAAATTCTTCCTCGAATTGCGCACGGAGATGGCACAGATTCATGGCGCATAAAAAGTCAGTGACAAGAGTTAGATTACGATATTGCGGACACGTAGAAGAACAGACTCATATCAAAAGTCGTTTAACTGAGTTTACTTAGTTGAAGAACGTGCACTCATACGGAGCTGATCAGACTGCAGTGCGCAACGCTGAAGGATACATTCAAGTCTGTTGGTTTGGAAACAACATGTTATCATTTTATAATGCCTCACACTAAAATACCCGAAGATGACTTCGGTCTTTGCATCAAAGACACTCTGTGTGTTTTGTGACAACTTATTCATGTGAGCAGGTTTTATCTGTAATGAACCTTAACGAGTGCAAACTGTGCTGTGGCCTGACACACACACATCTAAAGTCTCTCTCTCTCTCTCTCTGATCCCAGGGCAGGTAGAATAACCTGTGTCAAACTTTCTATAGCCTTGAACAGCAATATTAAAACATAATATAATAATCTCAAACAAAACATAATTATTTATGTTTTCTTCTGTAATGTGGTACATTTAAATATTTCCATGTGCCAACATGCAGTTTGCAATGACAGAGTTAACACCTCTGCTTAATGGGATAGGACTCAATAGGACTTTGACACCCCTGCTCTACACCTTTATTCTTGTTTAAAAATCATTCACATTATATGAAAGTTATGGAGAGCGATAAAAAGGTGACCTTACGGCGTTAAAGGCGACACAATGGAAAAATTTGGTTGCACCAGTGCAACCAATGCAATAAGTTAGTCTGGAGCCCTGTGTTTAGTTGTGGTGTTAAATTTCCCTACACATTTAAAAATGGCAAGCGTCTATCATTCATTAACACTATTCATACATATCTTTTCATACTCAAAGTACATCTCCATATGCTTAATTAACCTGATTGCTTCCTGTTGCAGGTCTAAGCATGAGGAGATAGACTTGGTGTCTGAGGAAGAGTTTTACCAGGAGGCTCCAGAGCAGATATCCATGCCTTACGTCACAAAAACTGATCCCCATCAGCTCACGCTGGCACGACTGGACTGGGAGCTCGAACAGAGGAAGAGGTAGCAGACTTGCACAGTGCATTAATAACACAATCTGATCACAAAACAGTCTTGATGATTTATTTTTTTGGGAAGCAGATTGCATGTATTAAGCATTTGTGTTTGGACTAAGGTTGGCTGAGCAATACAAGGAGTCACAGTCGACGAAGGAGAAGATCCAGAAGAGCATCGAGGTGAAAAAGGAACATCTGACAAGCCTGCAGCCTGGACTCAATGCCATCATGCAGGTACAGAATAATGACTGTTTGGTTACCATATTGTAATGGCTGTGAGTCTCAGCAACTTCATTCACTATTTATGACATTTTAAATATATTTGCAAGTTGATTTAAGACTTTTTGGATTTGATTGAGGTAAAGGTCTTAACAGCTGTGATTGCACCTGTAATGATCTTGAAATTATGATTTGCACTCCGTCTTCTCTCACAGGCCTCTCTGCCGGTGCAGAAGTATCTGTCCATGCCTTTTGAACAGACTCAGAAACAAACAGAGGTTGCTCGCCACCTGCCTCCACCTCTCTACGTTCTATTTGTTCAAGCTAATGCCTATGGCCAGGCCTGTGGTAAGTGAAGAACATGCTATTTGTTTCATAATATAAGTTTTTCAGAGATTTTCTGAATGGGATGGCAGCTGTAATTGTTAATGCTGCAATTATTTTTGTTTCCTTTATAGACAAGAACCTGAGTGTCTCAATCATCGGAGATGTGGATGAGGCCAAGGCCCTGTCGAAACCTCCAGATGATTCCCAAGGTACAAAATCTGGTGTCTAGTTGGTTTTTCTGCTGTTATTTGTTTTGTTTAATTTTTCAAGATTTCAGAATTTTGAGAAATTCATCCTCAACAACCAAGTGTTAAATGATGTTCTGTTTTCTTCCAGATGATGAGAGTGACTCTGATGCAGAAGAGGAGCAAGAGAAAACAGTGAGTCTCAGGCCTTGCTTTACTTTAACTCTCTCTCTCTCTCTCTCTCTCTCTCTCTCTCTCTGACATTTACACTCAAGTCATAGAGTTCAGCGATTTCTTGACATACCGGGCTGTGCAGCGGAAACACAAATTTAATCCCTGGAGCCTTAGCTGTCTAACTTTGTGGTCTGATGGGTTGGAGAGCAGATATTGATCCCTTTCTGCATCTGAGGACGAAAGCCAATTCTCCTAGAATGGCTGGGTGACTGTAACCGGAGCGCTTGTCCTGCATGCTCGCTCAGCAGCACCAATCCAGTGCTTGTTATTGGTGTCGGACTTTGTGTTCAATCTTCTTTATACTTGGGAATATATGTTTTGTGTTTTGAACTTTAAGTGTCTGTATATAACAGTACATCATAATAGTCTTTTCTTTGTAAATAAATGAAGCAGCCTCCTCCATCTAGCTGTTACAGCAGAAGGCTAAAAAGCCAGACATGGTAATTGACTATCATATTTCTCTTGTGAACAGCTGGAATATGATGCTAATGCTTTTTTTTCCAATTTATTTGATGTGCCACAATGTCAAACATGCATTTTGTTTTGCTTCTCTTTTCATCTCGTTTCCTTTTTTGTGTTTGTTTTTTTGCCTGTGTGACAGAAGAGGAGAAGGCCGACTACAGGAGGCCAGCTGGACGACAAAAGACGAGAGATGCTGAAGAGGCACCCTCTGTCCCTCTGCTTAGACCTCAAGTGTAAAGGTAACAGTGTTTACATTCTTAGTGATTAAAATGTTTCATGTCTGCACATAAAAGCCATTTATTTTGTGCACCCAGACACACTCCTTCTCTCTAAAGCAAAAGTCAGACGGGGTAATGTAACTTTAGCTGTACTGAATATGATGGTAACTGTACACCACTGACATACTGTTCATAGGGCATCCAAGAAAGGATGAGTGACCCACTCTGCTTTGATGTCATGACACCACTTGACCCTCTTGTTCCCTCTGCTGGTGGCAAAAGGAATAGTGACAGACAAAAGGGAGATCTGCATTGCAGGCGTAACTCTTCCTAAAGGGGGGAGGAGGGAGAGAGATGTTTGCAGCACTGTAGGTCTGCAGCAGCTACCACATGCTGTAAGCACATTTTCTCATCTGTAACTTGTGCTTTTATTTCCTCTTCCTCCCCCTCTCCCCTGTTATCTTCACTGCTATAGTGTTCAGTTTACTGCAGTAAAAGCAAAAACAGCAGTGTCTGTACCTGTGAGTGACAGAGTGTCTCTGTGTTCACTGTGACTGCAGACAGTGAAGCTTGAAAGACCACCATCAGCATAGTATGTATCCCCTGGGTGCTGCTAGCTACCGTCGTGACCACACCTCGTTATTGCTCTCTGAGTAGAGTAAACCCTCGGGGACGTTTAATGTGAGGATTAATTAAAATAGAGAGGTAGTATTGATATAGTTCATCACCGTGTGGTATCCATCATGTCTCCACAGATGGCAGCACCCTCCATCTCTACTTCTTCTACCTCATGAATCTGAACATCATGACTGTCAAGACCAAGGTCTCCACCTCCTCAGACCTAAACACAGCCATCAGTGCAGGGTGCGTATGGATCTCAACACCTGTCTACCTCTTTGTGTCTGAAAGAAAAGTCTAATTATGGCTTCTTTTGCAGGGATCTGCTGAAATCTGACACTCTGCTCAGCTGCCTCTACACCAGCGACCTTGGGCGAGACACTCCCAACCCAGCTAATCGCTACCAGTTTGATAAAGTCGGGTGAGTGTTTGAATTAAAGTAAAGAAGATGCGGTGTTTCCTGTCACATTTAATGTATTTCATAAAATTCCAGCTGAATTAATTCATAATTTCCCTTAAGGATTGTTTCCTTTGCTGATTATTTGGAGGAGCTCGGTCACCCCTACAAGTGGGTGCAGAGTCTGGGAGGACTCAATTTTCCCGATGATGCTTCAGAGGTGTGTGTAAAGTTATGTATTATCCCGGTTGAGCTTATTCCTGTGTGTTATAGCTCCATCATGTGTGTTGATGTTTATAATTATCCAGGGCGTGTGTGCTGGCAGTTCACTGAGTGCCAGTCAAATGGAGAGCACCATGAAGCTGCTGAGGGGACGATTGCAGTCCCGTTTGGCCTTGCAAAAACAGTTTGCCTCTTTAGGTACAGGATATTTTAACAACCACACATTCAGTACTACTTTGTAAAACGTTATCATGTCTAAGATTTTGTTTTGTGCTAATGTCCTCAGAGCACAGCATCATCCCGGTGTCCAGTGAGTGTCAGCACCTCTTCCCTGCCAAGATCATCTCCCATTTAGCTCACTGGAACACCATCACCTATGAGGAGTACATGGTATACTTATATGAACTTCATTTAAATCATCTGTTCCAAAATACACCTCTTACAACACAGATGTCATGATACTATTTGTCTGTATTTATAGACTATGCCGTATACACGTCATGTGACTGATGCTGGGCTCGCAAAGGAGACTGACCTCTACTTCATGAGTGTGGTGGAGAGGGGCACAGGTAAATACTAGCTAGCACTGATGAGTGAATTAGAATTTTTGTTGACTCATTTCATTTGTGAAAACCAACTCCTTGATCTTTTCCTTCCTCAGCTCGTCTACAGGCCGCTGTGGTGCTGAGTCCCCGTTACCCAGAAATCTCCCCCCTCTTCTCCCTCTCTCTCAGCTGGAAGGGGGAGCGCAGTGGAAGCACTGATGACAACCTTCGAGTATGAACCTTTTTTTTTTTTTTCATTGATCACTTATCTTCCAAGAGCGTGTCCTGTGTTTTTGTGAAAGCTCTCTTGATGTCTTTTGACATGAATCATCTGCTCCTTTTTTTCAGGCCATGGAGAGCGAGGTCAATGTGTTCAAAAATGAACTGCAGGGACCACGGCCAGGCCACCAGCTCCTGACCAATCAGATTTCCCGCTTGTGTGTCTGCCTGGATGTGTATTTGGAGACTGAAGGACAAGATGATGGCGTGGAGGGGCCCCGAGAGTTTCCCAGAGAGAAGATGTGCCTACGTACTGTCAGGTACACAGTCATTAGAATCAATTATTTAACTCTCTACAAACTTCTGCTCATAAACACTAATTAACTGTCGGGACAAATTGACTGTTTCTCTGACGTCTCGCTTTCTTTCTCAGGGGCCCAAATCGACTGAAGCCGTTCAAGTACAACCATCCTCAGGGCTTCTTCAGCCACCGTTAATCCTGTTTCCATGTGTCTGTACTTTACAACTCAATCTCCATCAAACGTACCTTTTGTGACTCTTTTCTTCTAAAGTGTCTTTTTTAAAGTCTTCATTACAAATTGAAAATAAACCGTTATATTCTTGAATGAGTGTGTATCTGGTCTATTTAATAGTGTTTCATCCATGATTTGTTTTCCTGCTCAGCTCCTCTGTCTCCCTCTTCTACCCTCACCTCTCTCTGTGCTGCTCTATTTATAGGTGCAGTCTGCTCTCCCTGATTACTATGCCGCTGTGGTTCAGTGCAACAGTGAGCTGAGTCATTTCCCCAGAGAATTTTGTAGAAGGATATAATATCTGGTTTATTGTTTAGCCTTTGACCTTTCTTTTTTCATCCTGGATGCTGTGATGAGAGAAAAACATTGTCCCTCCCCTGGGATACTGATGTCATTTACTTCTAAGTAATGATCAGCTTGCAGCCTTCAAAATAAGTGTTTCACACAAACATTGTGATTTTTGTTGCATATTGGAGTCCGAATCTAACAGAATCCAACCTGATCCAGCCATGAATACTTCTTGATTAGGCTGAATGGATAACCAGAATATAGTGTATGTTTCTAGGAGAAAAAGGTAAATATATTAGATGTTTACCATTTCATTTATAAAGGACAAAAATGATATGCCTAAAAAAATCGGTGAGTAATGCTGTTGGTAAATCAAAGAACTAATTGGCAAGAGCAAAATAAGCTTACTTCCCTCTGCTGTGATCCATGCAGTGGCCATGGATCCTTTTAAAAGAAAGCCATCCATCAGATTGGATGAGATTGCATTTGAAGGAGAGACTGATGACTGAAGAGAAAGCCTCCCAATGTCAGCCAAAGTGGGTCCAATGTCAGTGATGTTAAAAGTGTTTTTTAACATCAATTGAACTGTTTGCTCTTCAGTTTTATAGACGAAATGTAAGAAGCATTTCTCACCTGATGCTGCACTCATTAAAGAAAGATATCAACACCTGGTCTGTAGAAGTCTATGAATAGCTCAAATACTGCTATGAGTCATTGCATTGTTGCAGAATTAAAGTCTTGAGCCTACAAGTGATCAGCGTAATGCATAATTGGTCATGAAGGTAATTATTAGATTAAAGTAATGGGAAAATTAGGAAGCATTAAAGAATTGTAAAACAAAAAGGGCATTGTGTGGGACCTTTTCTTTTTCTAGAGAGTCATATCAGGAAAAGAAAAATGTAAAAGAGAGTATTCTGTGCATGCCAGCAGCTCTGATCCTGATTTATACATGAGTGTGGACTCTGGGACGTGAGCAAGGGTGCGGTGGCTGTTTTGGGTGAGTACAGCTTGCTCTACTCAGCCGCAATGCAGTGCAGCATTTACCTTTCAGCCTCATACCTCTGGATGACTCGTCTCAAAACATGAATCTTCACTTAAAACATGCAGTCGATGTTTTTTTTTTGTATTGTACACAGACTGAGAAAAGCGTTTGAGTTTGATATTTATATTCTTTATTTATCAGTTTCATATTGCATATTCTCAGTAGTTATACATAGCACAGTCATCATTGTCCTAGCATTGCAGACCAGAGGAGTGAGATGCTGCAGCTCACCTGTCAGGAGAAGCTGCATTTTAAGGTGCGCGACAAGCAAAATTCAAGTCTTTCTAACTCGTGTATCAGTAAATATAATAGACATTTGTATCTGTTAAATATACATTTTTATATATAATATTTGTCACAATCTTTAGCTTGACATTATTTTGACATCTACCCTTGAAGGCTTCTGTAGATACAGCAGGCCTCTACCGTCCCCGTCAGCGGGATTCAGTTTAAATGCACTTGTTATTGATTAAGGGCAGTTGTCACATTCAGATAAAGAGTTAGGAGCATTCTGCATTCACTACAGTCATACATCAGAAGCATAGGGGGAGGGGGTGTAGTGGCCATACTTAAGGAGCAAGGGATTATTTGCTACAGAAATCACTATTGCTTACATACCATCGCCTGCTTTGCTTTTGGTCATTTCTCTGCCTTTTCTCCTGCTCAGCATTCATAGTTCTTTGGCATCTCCTCTTCTGGTGCCTTGAAAGCAGCATGTTCATCTTATTTCTTGACTTTCTCCTCCTTGCTCTCCTTGGACTCAGTGCCAGACGATTTCTCAGCTTTCCCTTCGTCCTTTGTCTCCTTACTCTCCTCTTTACTAGCCTCCTTCTTCTCCTCTGGCTTCTTCTCCTCTGGCTTCTTCTCCGCTTTCTTGCTCTCCGCTTTCCCAGGTTCCGCTGTAGGCACGGTCTTCTCCTCTGACTTCTTCTCCTCCTTCTTGCTGTTCTCTGTTGCCTCAGGCTGGGGTTTAGAAGTAGGCTTTACCTCTGGCTTGGCCTCTGATTTAGGAGCAGAGGGTTTCTCCTCCTTGGCGGGGGGAGCGCTATCTTTCGGCTCAGACTTGGGGGAAGGTTTTTCCTCTGCAGGCTTGCTTGGAGTGACAGGTTTTGTACTGTCGTCAGCCTTTGTGTCTTTTTTAATATCAGGTTTTTCTGACTTCTCCGGTTCTTTCTCCTTGGGCTCTTGTTTCTTCTCCTCCTTCACAGGTTGCTCTTTCTCCTTCTTTTCCTCACTGACAGGCTCTTTCTTCTCCTCTTTCTTCTCCTCTTTCAGGGTGTCTTTGGCAGCAGCAGGCTTGGCCATTTCCTTTACTGGAGACTTTGGTTCAGGGGTCTTGGGGCGAGGAGATTTAGATTCAGGTGATTTGGACGGAGGTGACTTTGCTGCAGGTGACTTTGACTCATCTCCTGACGGAGATTTGGTTGCAGGCGATTTAGCGGGTGATTTGGGAATAGGGGATTTGGCTGCTGGTGATTTAGATTCTGGTGATTTTTGTGGGGATTCGACAGCAGGAGATTTAGGCTGAGGGGATTTTGAAGGAGGGGATGCACCTTTTTCTGGAGATTTTGATTTGTCTTCCGCTTCCTCAGCTGCTTCCTCACCTGCTTCCTCTTTCTCTTCCCCTTCCTCCTCCTCTTCCTCTCCCTTTTCTTCCTCCTTCTCTTCTTCTCCCTCCTCTACCTCCTCCTTATTTTCTCCTTCTTCACCCTCTCCCACCTCGTCTTTGGTTTCCTCACCTTCCTCCTCCTCCTCCTCTTCCTTCTCTTCCTCCTCTTCCTCATCATCTGCCTCCTCTGTCACCTCCGTCACCTGGGTCTCATCCGTCTGTTCCTCCACAATGACGGTGTCTGAGATCTCCTCTCCTTTCACTTTGAAGTGGCTGGAGAATCTGCCTTCCAGGTAAGAGAACGGACTACCTCCTGACACGAAGCGGTTCTCCTCCCCCTCCAGTAATTTCCTGTTGTTTTAAAACAAGAGATGCTGTCAGTGAAAACATCAATACGTTTTGACATAAAGAAGCTATATGTTAAATATAATTAAGTGCTTTTAACCATGTCTAACCTATAAGCAGCTATTTCAATATCCAGAGCCATCTTGACATTCAGCAGCTCCTGATAGTCTCTCAGCTGACTCGCCATCTCCCATTTAGTCGTTTTCAGCTCATTGTCCAGGTGATTGATCGTTTCCTGCAAAATAAATAGATGTTGACCAACAAGTCAGAAGTCCTGCTGATGTAAAGACATGAATGTGTATGAGAATAATGAGGTTGTTGTGTGAATATCCTGCCTGTAGAGAGTTGAGGTCATCATGGTGTCTGTCTTCACTCTCCATGCGCTGCCTATCCAGGGACTCTTTGGTTCCTCTGAGAGTCTCCAGCTCGATGGTGCGGCTCTGGAGCTGACGGCGGTACTCTCCGATCTCCTCCTGAGACCCACGGATTGCATCCTGGTTTGACCTCGCAGCATCGGACAGACGCTCCATGCGCACTGCAGCAAAGCAAGCAAAAGCAATCATACAAATTAGAAATCCAACTTGCTGTGTCACACATTGACTGGCCTCTGTTTTAATATTGTCTTACTTGAGATGCATATACTGAAGAAATAAAATGTACAGTTTTGTCTTCACTCTCTTAAACCTTTTGCCCGGTTCTTTGTCCACAGGGTTTCAGAGAGCAGGCAATCACCGCTGGAAGCCCTGCTAACCTTGACAGTGTCCATCTGTCAGTCAGAGGTCTGACTCAGCTCGCTGCCCAATAAAAGCATGAATGAGCCACACTGCTGCAGTCAGCTTGACAGCACACAGAAGGTCACTCTGTCGGCACCTTTGGCTGCTTTGTAAGTCACTTTGCAGCAGTACAGTACGAGTCACTCTATAGCTCATTAAGTTCTGTTACATGCAACTAAACAGCTGCATAGCTGCACCTGCACAGCTAAACCCCTTCTAGGCCTTCAAAGCTTCAACGCTTCAAATCAATAGTGTATTTGTGTAGAGCACCATGGTCAGCAGCTCTTGGCCATACTTGAGAAGAAGAATCTCCTAGAGGGTTAAAACAATATGAGGTCTCAGTTACTGCCTGGCTTCGGAAAATACATTATATCTGCATCCAAGTGTCTTTTTTTTTTTTTTTTTTTTTTTTTTTACCCCAGTCACGACAGGACAGCAATAAATGCATGAAACCAGTGAAGAAGCATTTGTTAATCTGACTTTTCTGCCCACCACAAACAGTGACCTTGAAACGTTTCTGTTTGTTTGTTGAGTTTCAGGGTTAGAGCCACAAATCGGTGAAGCAAAGACACAGCAACAGTTCCCCACGGAGAAGGTGAAAAATAATAAGGATTTTCTCAGTGTGCCATCTCTTTCCTGAAGTGCTGGCTTTAACTGAAAGTCATCTTTCTGCGAAAACAATGCGCCCCAAGTGATAGTTGAACATTCTCGGTATATTTTGGTTCTTGTACGTTTTTATTGCAGTCATCTAGCTCAAAGGTTATGGAGTTTAAGTTATCGTATCAGAAAGGGCAAATCTCAGGAGAGGTGTGACTTTACATTTCAGCACCCTGGACAGAGATCACTCCCATCGTTTGCAAAGAAGCAAATCGAACGCGGAAATTTTCACAGTGATTAAAAACCAGAATATTTGACAAACTAGTTTGACTTTACTCACCCTTGAACCATTGTTCTGCGTGCGTTGAGCTCTTGGTTGTGTGAGTGTCCAGTTGCGTGCGGATCTCTCGCAGTGCCGCGGTGACGTCCGTCTTGAGCGAGTCTCGCATATCATAGCTCACCTGTGCCCCCTGAATCTGCGCGAGGAGCTCCGCCACTTCTTCCTCGTGGTTTTTCTTAAGAAAAGCGTCCTCCTCCTCCAGGGCACGGAGCTTCTTGTCCAGCTCCGTTCGCGCCAGTCGGCACTCCTCTACATACTTCTTCATGGTGCGAGCGGCAGCCTCCAGCTCTTCCCGGTTCCGCGCCTCATCCTCCAGCCTTACCCGCAGGTGCTGTATGTCCTCCTCCAGGTGCTCGTGCTCCAGAGCTACGCAGGCCTTCTCCCCTGTAAGTTGCTGTAGGAGACCCCTCAGGTCCCCCAGCTCACGCTCGTAGTGCTCCCCAACTGAGGAGCGGCCGGCCTGGTTCTGCCGCAGAGCCGCCGCTTCTGCTTCCAGGTTGCGGTTGTGCATCTCCAGGTTGCGCACCTTTTCGATGTATCCGGCGAACCGGTCGTTCAGGGTCTGCAGGATCTCCTTCTCATTCCTCCTCGTCATGTCACCGTTAAAGGTCTCAAGGCTGTCGACGGAAGGCGGCTGGCTGTAGGTGAGGCGGCGGCGCTGGGAGTGGAAGCCGCTGGAGGACACGGAGGTGGGCCGAGCCTTGCGGTACGAGCCCGGGCCGAAGAAGGGATGCTCCATGAAACTCATGTTGAGCGGACTGGAGGAGGACTGACTGCAGCAGGAGGGGGAGTGCTGGCTTTTATAGGAGGGAGGGAAAAGTCACTCGTCAGCACCAGCTCACACTCTGTTTAAAGAGATATCTTTGCTTCACAAAAGTACTGGCTCCGCAGAAATAGCCGTTTCACCATTATCAGAGGGACTTTTTTCCCCTTTTTTTTTATTTTACTGTAACAGTAAATGAGGCATATTGTAGCCCAAAGCATTACCTTTGTAATGGAAGTATAGTGTTTATGATATATTGTAGCATCACTTATTAAAAGGTTATGCATAACGTGGGGATGATAGGCTATTACCTGTTTTTCTAATTTCAAGGCATGAGCAATGTTAGGAATTATTGTTTGTAGTATAGGTTGCAATAGTTCTGCAAAATATATTTCTGTTAAATAGTTGAAAGAAAAATAGTTTAAAATAAGTTCAATATATATTTATATATATATTTTTTTTAAAGATATGCTGAGGCTAATGTGTGTGGGAAGGGATTGTGAGGATGTGCAGTGTGTTCTGCTGATGCTCTCTGTAGCTTCAGTGCTGCAGTGTGAGTTTGCAGATCCATGCCAACACCCAGGGGACTCAACTTAACTGCTGGGCCATTGACAGCTCACTCACCACACACACAAACAGGTTTTTGTTCATTTCTGTCAAACTTCAAATCTTATAATATCTTTTTATTTATTTCTTCATTATGCCATGTGACATCACCAACAAACACACACACACACACACACACACACACACACACACATACACACACACACACACATACACTAAACACACACAGCACAGTTTTCTCTGTTGAAGTGTGTCTGCTCTGAGCAAGATCAGAGCAACTATTGATTTTTGAAACTGAGGGTTATTGAGTTTAGTCTGCGTGCCTAAAAGGACCACTGTAGGACTGTTCTTATGTCTTTCCCCAAGATGTATGTTGTAATTAAGTGGATCAGCAAACAGTCATTTCTCTGTATCAGCTGTTCTTAATGACTGTGAACACATGTGTCCTCAGCCTGTGACACCCAGGGGACTGTGCAACACACAAGCCCTTAACCTGTCCTCCAGCTACCATGTGATTTCTATTTAATATCCTTAAAGGTGAAGCTATAACAGGTTTAGCATCTCTTTTAATGAAGGTCTTCCAAGCTTGTTGGAGAGTGTTGCTGTAAATGAGACTGAATGTTTTGCACCGGATCATACATGTTTGGGGGGCTGAGGGTCATACAGGACAGGAATTACACGTGTCACACCCCCTCCCTACAAATAGCTTCATGTTTAATAAATGAGTATGCCTCTGCAGCGTTAGCAGATTTCTGTTGTGATGTTATGAGGATCTGGTGTTCAATATGCAGTATCGTATGTTGCTCAATTCCTTGTTATTTGAACCAACTATATGCAGCTGATGTCTACAAAAAAGCCTCATAGTTTCTCACTCTGCGTTGGAATATACTGTATACCATCTAAGATGCCGGCATATTAGGACAACAAATCCAAGTCCAATTTTGGACTCATTATTACCTCACACGGTTCACATTGGGGAGCGGTTGAGTCCAATTCATCTACAGCCACTGCTCCCAATGCTATAGTCATCTGCTTCAAACACAGGGAACACCATAATTGACTAAAAACAACCTACAGAGGTTGCTGTTTGTCTCTTATGAGAACACGACTTACACTTTAATCCTGAAAATGGTGGATTTGTTGCAGTTACATTTTTACATAAACCTTTTGATGTTGGTTTGAAGTCTTGCCATATGCATGACATTGGGAAGGGGACAGCAGAAAAGGAGGTGGGAGGCTCCTGCCATGACCTTGTCCTTGGATAGATGGCTGCAGTAAGACTGAGAGAGATGAAAAATAGCAGGATTAAAGCACAGGAAACAGCAAAATAAAATAAAATCTATATGAAAGATATGTGCATGTAGCCTATGTGTGTCCATTCCTATACAGCTGCAAGTGT
The DNA here is from genome assembly GCF_963584025.1 of Labrus mixtus. Taxonomy (NCBI): domain Eukaryota; kingdom Metazoa; phylum Chordata; class Actinopteri; order Labriformes; family Labridae; genus Labrus; species Labrus mixtus. The sequence continues at coordinate 15,297,253 of NC_083616.1, read as the reverse complement.
GTCAGTGTACATTATTCAGGGGATGAATGTCAGGAGCTTCCCTTGTTTTTTCCTCTGTGGTATAGCCTATATTTAGAGCTTTCTGTGATCGAGACAATGAAAGAAAAGAAGAGCCCGGAGGATGTGCTGAAGGAGGTTTCAGACAGCAGTGAGCAAGGCAATGCATTGATGGAGGGATGACAGGGACACAGGAAGACTGATGAGTGGAGAGGAAAGGAAAGGAGTGGGTGAGAAAAGAGGGAGTCACCTTGAGAGGGGCAACCAGAAAATGGCTGTTCTGGCAGTCTCAAGGATGACTCAGCTGTTTACTTGCTTTAGACCTAAATGTGTGTGTCTCGGTGTGTTTTTGCATGTGATTATTGCTCTGTGCCAATGTAGCAAATGCAGATTTCTGTAAGTAGATTGCAGTCACAAGAGTTATATACACAAAATATATAAAGGATTTCCTACAACGTGTGTCTATGTTTGTCTGCATGGTTGAAAGGCCAATCACCCAAAGCACACAAAAGAAGCACTTCACAGCTTGCTTAAAAGTAATCTAACGACTGAAGTTTCCAGAACACACCTGAACTTGGTCACAGCACTATCTGCTGGACAGTTAGCAGCCTGCAGGTGTCTTACCTGATTTGTCCACAGGTGGCAGCAGAGCCTCACTCTTCAACATTCGAGTCTCTAATGTTTACTTCCTGTGTGAGCTCCTTTTAGACAAACGAGGGAAAGTTCAAACAAATCACCAGTAACTTCACGAAAAAGCGATATCATGTCCAATAAAATGCATCCCACGTCTTCTCTCTTAGACGGATGGATACAGGAAAACAACGAGTTGGTTAATACATTGAGGGTAGGTGTTTAGCTGCCAAGTGTTTTGTCTTTCCAGCGTTCACTTATATCTGGTTATGCTTGAAAACAAGTTGCAGTGGCAATATTTTTGTCCATTGGGGTTTTCTGTAATCAGAATTATATCTGAAAGTAAATTATGTTGTATTATTACCAGAACTTGAAGACGTAATTATTTGTTTTATGTAGAAAGTCCCGTTGAAATACTAATACTAAAATACAGGAGTATAAATAATAAATCATTTGAAACAATGTCCTGTTTTTCTGTAGAAGGAGAGAGGAGAGGATGTCTTGACCGGAGACCATAACAAGACACATTTGAGGTGTTCCTCTGAGTTTCACAAACTTTTAAGGAAAATTCAAGGTCTTTCTTCTTCTTGATTCAAATGAGTTATTAAGTACAAGGGGAGGGTCAAGCTCTTACCTACCTCAGTATGTTATTCTTTCTCCTTTCAGGTATCCCTCCTTGTGCAGATCACACACAGTTGGAGCTCGTAGTGGTGTACAATGTCTGTGTTTGCTCTGCTTCTCAGTCTTGTTTCTCTGAAGCTGAGTTGCTGCTCGTTCAAGCCGTAGAGAGAGGTAGGCCGACTCTTTTTAAATCATATCAGAAAGTCTGACAGCAGAGGACAGCATACATCAAGTTTCTTGTTAATTTGATGAATTGCTCAACTCTATCTTTTTTTTTTACAGAATGCTTTATTTCTCTGTAGTTTTACAGGTGACAGAAGGTGATCATGATGCTTCAGACCATCTTGGGTTGTGGAAAAGCCTTTTAAAATCAGCGGGAAGTATAGCTTTGAAATCCTGTGTGCTGCAACTTCTGTGTCTGCAGTGGGCAATATGGCTGGCCACCTGCCAGTTGAAAACTATTAACGAATTTAAGGTGAGATGTTATGTAGGCTGTGTGTGCCCCCCTCCCCCCTCTTTAAAAACAAAACAAAAAAGAACATTTACCCATCTAGTTCAGTTTGTTCAAGCTATCATAAAAGCTCTGATTAAGCCTCTGTTGTAAACCAAACTCCATCATGTTTAATTTATGATGTACACAACCAGATGAATTGTGATTTGGAAGTGTTCTATATCCATAGATTTAAAAGCTATATTACTCATAATCTTGGTGTGTTGGTAGTGTTGATTAAAAAAAAAGTCATTGCACTTCTTTTTTTCTTTATATGAGAAAATATCTAATTTAATTAACTGCCAATTCCGAGATGCCCAGAGAGGAATGAATTGTTTTTGTTGATGCTAGAAGGTTAGAGTTAGAGAAAACATGAACAACATAATCGGTTTATCTCGTGTGAAATAACAGTACAGGTTAATTCATGACTCTTCACATAGTAAGCAATTCTAGAATATATGTCTTTGCTTTTATAATGTTATTTACATGGACTTGATTTGATCTTCCACCGTTGTTAGTCTGCTTTTACATGTTGGGTTGAGAGAGAGAGACATAGACAGACAGATGGACATCAACAACTTTTAAAAAACGATGATTATGACAAAGATTTCTTTAAAACGATGCTAAAGATGTAATATTTAGTTTTCATTTATTTTATTGTTTTTCTCTCTACCGGGAAAACATCAAATGTAAATATAAATACATGCTTCAGTGTCGAGTCCCAAACTGTACGGGATAGTACAGGCTTGACCTTGTATTTAACACTACAGTACAAAAAAACAACATTATTTGTCTACAAGTCTACTGTTACACCTATACAGCATCCTCAATAGCAGTAAAGATAAAATAAAAAATAAACAAGCAGCAGTATTTGTTTGTTTTTTGTTGATATAAAGGTATTGTGAATTCAAATGATTGTGTAAAACTACAACTGTACTTCTTTCTGTGATGAAGGATGAGCTGTCCTCTGTGGTTGAGACTCTGTGTGCTGGAGTTGGGGGGGACAGGAGGAGCGACACAGGGAGAGAGTCCTCTGACACGCCACTTCTGCTGATGGACCCGAGACAGCTTTCTGAACTGCTGCAGATCTGTACATTTATTGCACAGGGTCAGTAACGTTCTGCTTCTTATAGTCATCTCTAACTAATTTCAAATAACTTAAAATATTGCAAGTAGCTAAGTGCAGAGCTAAAGTCTCGACTGCTCCGCTGTGCTTTCACTGTGGAGTCAGAATAGTGCACAGACCAACCCAGTTTAAGGACAGGAACAAAACAAAACAAACTGATGTGATGGGCCATGTATTTGAACGCTGCTTGTCAGAGCTTACTTTTAAATCAAAGTCAGCAATATTGGGGATGTATAAAAAAGAGTGTACCAGGCCTCTAAAAGCTTCATTTGCAAATATTTCTTCATACTGAACACAAAGACGCATGACAGCCTTGTATAAATAGTCCCTCTGTGTTGGTTGTATTGATTAATTGAACTCTGTATGTTTCATTTAGGTGCAGAAAGGTTAAGTGAAGGACAGAGTACAGAAGCACTTACTGGTCTTCAGACAGCATCCTTCTTGCCCGCTCCCAGAACTCTAGTAGCCTACACACACCTCCTGTCAGGCTCCTGCCTTGCCCATATGGTAACACATACAGAGAATGAACATGCATCATACATGCATAATCAGAGGCTTGAGTGTTTGCATGAACTGAGAGTGTGCATTTGTTTGCATTTATCTCCAGGCCCGCCCTCAGATGGCGTTGCAGTGTTTCAGGAAAGCATTGGAGACAGACTCACGGTGTGTGTCTGCTCTGTACCAGAGCATGCTCATCTACAGACAGCTGGGCAACACACAGGCTGAGATACAAGCGCTCCATTTGCTGCACTCAGTGAGTTACACAAACAGTCCAGGAAAAAAATGTCCAAAAAATTATTTTCCTTTATTGTAGTAATGTCATCCTTAAGCAGGTGAGTCAGACAGTTTACACCTGTTCATGTGAGTGTAGGTCTGTGTACTGAAACATGAAACCTCTCTTGTCCGGCAGACTTTGATGTTGCCCTGCACCATCGATCCTGCTCTGCCTGGTGCTTATCGCCTCTCTCCATCCTTACTGCTCTGCAGCCAATCACTGAACAGTCTTCTCTCAGTTCCCTCTGCCCTCTCTGTCCTTCACAGTCTGGCTCTGAAGTGTGTGATCCATGGGAGGTGAGATGGCCATCATTAGCTCAGTGTCTCTGTTCCTGTTTTTACTAGCACCTCACCATTACTTTGAAACAGTAAATATAGATACCGTACAGATTAGAATAGTCGAATCAGTGTGGTGTTAAGTGGGTGTGGTTGCTTTTTCTCTAGGGTGTCAGAGGGTGTGGAAAATTATTTGGATCTGCTGGCTGCCCTCCACTCAGAAAACCAACCTACAGTAAGACAAAAAACACATTCAGCATAATTTACCATCAAGCTTTTCATCTATTTTTTGCATACTACAACTGTGAAAACTTTGACAATAATTATTGGGATACTATGTGCTGTCTGTCAGTCTCAGGTGCATGTTGAGGTCCTACCCCTCCCCAGGTTGCCCGAGCTTTACCTGGAGGCCGGTTCTGCCTTGCTCATGGCCCTACGGCCCTCTGATTGCATGGCGCTGTGCGATGAAGTCATCAGCTCCACACTAGAGCTGCTGCCAGAGAAGGTGGTGATAGAAGAGCAGGAGCAGAAATATGAGGCTGAGACGAGAGGGGGTCCAGAGGGAGAGGACAGGGTGGAGATGATGCTCTGGGCTGGGGCTGCCTACCTGCTCCAAGGTCACTGTTACACACACCTAAAGGATTGGAAACAAGCTGTCACTCACTACACAAGGTACGCCTGATGACAATTTTTTTTTTAATCTTTGTGATTTAAAACAAACCCATAATATTTTACTCTGGATTTCAGGTGTATAAACCTCCTGATGAGGATACGATTTAAACAGAGTGGTGAGTATATTACTTTTTCATGCTTTGGAGAGAAGTTGCACTTCTAATTCTAACTACTTCAACTTTGTGCATTTATGTATGTGGTGTTCAATTACAGGTTTCCCACCACAGATTCCCAGTGCAGATATGGTTTGCAAGCAGAGAACAGATCTGTGTACTCTCCAAAGGTTGAAGGGGCTCTCGATAGCTGGACGAGGCATCAGCTTCACCCAGACAGACCAGCTAAAAGAGGCACTAAGAGACCTCCAGCTCAGCCTGCAAGCACTCCCAGGTACGCCCATTTCATCTGTTACCTAAAAATATATGCGTCTGAACTTTATGTCATAGGATTATTGCCAATGCACTGCAGCAAATTGTATAAGTAGAGGCATGTTTAAATAGATCAGAAGCAAAACTAAAGCGAAACTAAACTTGGGCATTATAAACTTTGATTTAATCAGTGTTTGTGAACTTTTAATTGGTTATTGATAGAATTATGATTTAAATAAATGTGAAACAATTTTTTCACAAATCATCTCTCTTCTTTAATGATGAGCATGTGGTTAATAAATTTAAATAAACTGTAAGTATTATCTCTTCATCTTGTCTCATCTATAAAAAATAATTAAATTACATCTACAATTCTGTCATGTAGGAACTTAATCACTTTTACATGAATGTAGCATAGCACTGTAGTAAATCTATGCCTGTGTAGTCTTTTTGTTAGATTATGCCATGATGAGAAATCTCCTTTCAGAGTGTCTGAGTGCAGGGTTGTGGTGCGGTGAAGTGCTTTGGAGGCTGGGCAGAAGATCGGAGGCAGCAGCTTGTTGGGAAAAAACTTGGAGCCGAACCACATTATCCTCAGAAACGTAAACAGTTTGATTCTTATGATCTAATCACTGCATTCACTGTTCATGGTTTATACCAGTATCATTAAAGTGATATACCAATAGAGTAGCCTGTTTGATATGTGTTCTCCTTCTATACATGATGCACATCGAGTAAATGAGAGCACCAGTTGATTTTTGCACAATTTCATTTCAGGTGCTTAATGTCCCCTTGCACAGACGGCGCGGGTTGTAGCTGCTGTATGCTAGCCACGCATAGCATTCAAATAGTGTACTGTGTGCCTTTTTTTCTAGGTCTGGCTAGAATGAGAAATAAATACATGAATAATTTAACTTGAACTGTTGACATACAACCCATTAAGGATCATTTCTTAGTTTATTTAAAGTATTAAGCACCAATACCCAGCCCTTCTTGTGGCCATTTTTTTTTTCATCTGAAGCAGAGGACATTTTTTAATTGCAGATAAGCTCAAATGTATAAAAGGAAGGTAAAAATCAGATCAACATTGCCTACTTAAAATGCACAGGCTCACACTCAAATAGGAAAAATAAACTGCAGTCTTTCTTACTTGAATATAGACATAACCTGAATATCATCTGATTTATGATTTTAGGTTTAAAAAAAAAAAGGTAATTATTTAACAGAAATTAAATTGAAGACCTGTGTAGGTTAATCAGTCTATTGTTGCTTAAGACAGTGTATTTACCATTCTGGGATTTTGCTCACCTTCTAAATTGTATTTGCTTTCATTTTTTCAGGTGTCCATCTGTGTACCTACAGGAACCTCAGACTGGCCCCTTGTTAGATTCTACTAAGCTGCGTTGCAGAATACAGGAACTTGGTCTTACCTTGCCTGCCAACAGAAAGACAAAAGGAGAATACCCTATCACTTACTGAACAGGATCAACTTTCTCTGTCCTGTGAACTGACACTCATACCAACAACAACCATGTATCTATTGCGACAATGAAATAAAACATCTTTGGAAAGAATATCCAGATTTTTAGACTATATAAAGTGGGTGGTACATTTAGTAAATGGATTATGAAATATTAACATAATTGCTTGCTTGATGTGACCTGTCGTGGCTGTAATTGACCTGTGGGTGTCTTAACTGCATTTAAAAAAGCAAAATGTGCCTTTGGATTGACAAAGTAAATCAAAACAGTTGCTTACATTTTTGTTTATACTTTTCACGATTAGGCACATTGCATACTACACGAGAAGATAGAATTTCTGCTTTAAAATGTCTATTTCTATTAGGTAGAAGAATATAAGAATACATACTTTATTTTTAATTATTATTTGATTTGTTTTAGAATACATTCATGAATAAGTAAAACACATTTACAGTTTTTTCTTTTAATTAATTCTTCTGTTTCCACCTAATATTGTATGACTATTTTCAGCATAAGAAAAGAAAAACAGTAATTCGTACGATTTACTCCTAAACTGTTATTGTCAGGAGTGGGAAAAAAAACTAGTATCTATCTGCTCTGCTCTTAAGTACCAACGCGGTACACGTTAATTGGATGACAGAACTTCGGCGACAAGGCTGAAGTGACCAATAGGAGAAAAGATGACGAAAAAAAGAACGCCCAATTCATTTGTAACTGGCCAAAGTGCCACAATATTCCCGGTGACGTCAGACCCCGCGCTCCCTCATTGGTTGACGGTTTTTTGATGGGCTGCCTCCGGCCAATCAGAGCGACGGGTGCATCGAGCTTCACGGTATAACAGTACAGAACGGCACGGAAACGGCTGTTTAGTCGAGTGAAATCACTGAGAACGTCGAGTAACGAAGACCCGGTTAAAACCTCTCAAACATATAGCTAGAATATCTTTATTTATTCAAAGTAATCCAGGTGGACGACCATGGCTTCGGGAGGGGAGTAAGTACACACACATCTCAAGTCATTTTAACACGTTTTTTACAAGACAATAACAATCAGTGGATGTCCTTTAAATGTTTAGTTTATTAAAGCTTCGGTTGCTAACAGAGGAGCTAATGGGGTCAGCTAGTTCAGCCTCCGCACTATGTGTCCGCTGGTTGGATTAACATCACCTCACATCTTCTGACACTTCGCTTTTATCCGGATGAAGTGTCGGTAGTTGTCAAAGTGTCAGTAACTGGTGTTGAATTAAACCAGCAGTGTGACAGCGACGTGACAAAGCCCAGTCACTGCTGTCGTGTTTGAATGCTAATGTTAGCTTAGCAACAGTGTCAAGGCCATCGCCATCCAGCAGCATCATCACACACACACACACACACACACAAGTCGGCCTAACCACCGTCAAATACCTTCTTTTGTTGTGTTTTGTGTCTTGCTTTGGATATTACACATTAAAGCATCAAATCGCATCCGTGTGTAGTGAGTTAAATATCTGATAATAGTCAAACACACTGCTATCTCCAGGGGCTAAGTAGCATGCTAACAGGGCTCGGCTATCGATTCTAAATGATCGACAATTCTTCGGCTGTTTTTCGCTACTAGCTCAAAAGCGATACATCATTTCTCCTGCTGGTTTCTGTGTTGGTAAATGTGACGTTGGTAAATGTAGTCACGACACAGCTGTAAATGATGAGTCTGACTGTGGGGTAAACCGAGCGAGCTAACAAAGTTTTTTTTTCTAATTCTTTTGCTGTGTCATCTGGGCTCCAGTTAGCCCAGGAGGCTAGCGTTAGCATGCCAGAGATATGAAAGGGAAACTACAAAACAGGCCTGGAGTAGTCTGGAAACACTACACTTGATCTATTGGCTTTTTTTTAAAGACACATTGTTGAACATGTGTGTGTTATAGTCAGTAGTCTTTGTAGTTTACACGTACGGCGACAGAAATGCATATTGTTGATTTAATTTTTGTATGTAAACTATAAATTGATCGTTCAGTTGGTTGTGAAAACATAGTGAAGTAGATTTGTTTTATTATTCTTCATGTATCAAATACTGTAATAAAGAAAACTAACAAATGGTAGTTAAAATACTTATTGTATTATTTAAGTCCACTGTTTGTTCTTAGGTTTTAAATAATCCTTTAAATTGTGATGGTTAGGGGGGTCTCAGTGTTGACCCCCCTGTACACATAGAGCTGTCATCTAAGTGGAGTTTAACAATCTTTTATTCAACCTGTGCAATCTATTCCTCCATTGAAGATCCAAAAATGATGATCTAGCCACTGCAATCCTAAAACAGAAGAACAGACCCAACAGACTGATTGTTGATGAATCCATCAATGAAGACAACAGCGTGGTCTCCCTATCTCAGGTAGACCTTCTTTCCCTGAATAATTCCAAACAATTTTCTTTTTAGATGGCTCAGGTGTTTTGATAATTTTTCTAATCTGGATAATTCAAAGTTATAACATTGAGATTCCTATTGTCTCTTTTTAGACCAAGATGGATGAGCTACAGCTCTTCCGTGGAGACACAGTGCTGATGAAGGGAAAGAAGAGGAGGGAGACTGTGTGTATTGTGCTGTCTGACGACACCTGTTCAGATGAAAAGGTTCGCATGAACAGGGTGGTCCGCAACAATCTGAGGGTCCGACTGGGAGATGTCATCAGGTGGGAAATGTCCCCTTTCTAATTCTTTCCACTGGGCTTTATGAAAGAAGTGGTGTTAACGTTGTTATCCTCTTCAGCATTCAGCCATGCCCTGATGTGAAGTACGGAAAGAGGATTCACGTCCTCCCAATAGACGACACTGTAGAGGGAATTACTGGAAACTTGTTTGAGGTCTACCTTAAGCCATACTTTCTTGAGGCTTACAGGCCAATCCGCAAAGGTGTGTATAATTTACCATTGTCCAGTGCAAAATTAGATTTTGACTGGCAGATCAATACATTTTTGCTGTGAACTAAAAGAAGAGAAATAAAATGAACGGTTTATTTTCTTTGTGAAGGTGACATTTTCCTGGTCAGAGGTGGCATGCGTGCTGTGGAGTTTAAGGTGGTAGAGACTGATCCCTCTCCATACTGCATTGTTGCCCCTGACACAGTCATCCACTGTGAGGGAGAGCCAATCAGGAGAGAGGTGGGTGTTGGCACACACGTATAACATTAATCCAAACAAAATTGCACTTAATGTTAACATCGTATTTATCAACACACAGGATGAGGAAGAGTCCCTGAATGAGGTGGGCTATGATGACATTGGAGGAGTGAGGAAGCAATTGGCCCAGATCAAAGAGATGGTGGAGCTTCCTCTCAGACACCCTGCACTGTTCAAGGCCATAGGAGTCAAGGTATGACACACTAATTGAAGAATATGCAAAGGCATCTGGCCTTTATTACAGATCTATGGAGAGTCTGTGAAAAAAACAAGTTATTAATACAAGTACAAATATAAGGTTCAAAATCCTAATAATACTAATTTCACCAAAAATACCTCTTGTATTAATTTAAGTGATAATTTGCAAACCCGCTTGGGCAGAAATGGCTTATAGAAAAACACAAGCTTGCTAGTTTGTTCTCATCTTCTACACCTTTGTTGCTATTATACTATGTTTAGTGTCTGAGATGCAGTATATTAAGTGTCTCATGCCAGAGTAAAGCTGAGGTAAAGGATGTCCCTCATTGTATGGAGGCCTCTGTTGTTCACTGCTATTTTGCTTGTTTCAGAATCAGAAATACTTATTAATCCCAGGGGGAAACGAAGTTTGACTTTCAGTTTGTAAAAAGCAGACATCAATGAGTGACTGAAGAATTTTAGTCTGCTTTTGTTGTATAATAAAAAATAATGTGTAAGATGAATAAATTTAATCTTAACCTTTTTTTCCTGTTTTCAGCCCCCACGTGGAATCTTGCTTTATGGACCCCCTGGAACTGGAAAGACTTTGATTGCCAGAGCCGTAGCCAACGAAACTGGAGCTTTCTTCTTCCTGATTAATGGTGCGAACATCAGTTTAACTTATTCTCTGTACAGTTCATTCCTAATTTGGCCATTTCATGATTATGCATTTTTCTAAAAACACTAAGCAGTGCATCTGGGATTTGTGCATGGTTAAATGTTACAGCACCAATGTTACTGTATGTCCATGTCAAAAACTTGGATGACTAAACTTCATATTAATGGCAAAACAATACTTCTTACTTCTTACTCTCAAAATGCTCCAAAAAGCTTAATTTGCATGTTAGAATAGCTACATTTTTACTCTGGTGGAGAATCCCCCCCAGATCCCCTTTCCTTCATTATCTTTTGTATCTTGTCATACTTACACAGTTTTGGAGTTTGCTAAAGAACACCAGCAAACAGTTATTTGAATTGCATGCAATGGTCTGGATTTGAGGTCCCAGATGTAAAAAACAAAAAAAAGCAATGTCATATCCGTCGTCCTCGATCTTGAAAAAAATATTTCAGTTATATTTCTTAGATAGAGAAAGCCATTCAAAATGACGGGGGCTGATGTAGTGAGTGACTTGTTTTATATGTTGAAAATTTTCAGTCAGAATATTTATTTTCCCTGAGTGCAACTAGGATGTTTTACTTTTTTGTGAAAGGTTGTCTCTTTCCTTGATCAAGATTTCAGAAAATGTTTTTTCGGTCTGGTTAAAATTTCACTTATTTTTTTAAATGTATTTAATGTATTGAATTTTGTCTCAGACATATCTTAATCTTTATCTATTACAAAATTGTCTTTTCTGTGATTTGCACATGTTTTAAAGTAGTAAAAGCGTGAGCTTAAGGTTCCTTTTGAAAACAAAATGCTTGACTCTCCATTTTAGGTCCTGAGATCATGAGTAAGTTGGCAGGAGAGAGCGAGAGTAACCTGAGAAAGGCCTTCGAGGAAGCAGAGAAGAATGCTCCTGCCATCATCTTTATCGATGAGCTTGATGCGATCGCTCCGAAGAGAGAGAAGGTGAGCAGGAAGAGATGAGCAGTAAATGTACAGAACCTGTTTTGAAAATAATTTAAATAGCGATTGGATTTTCAGACCTTGGAAAAGAAATGTTAATGTTGTTGTGATGTTTAGATGAATTTTGCTTTAAAAAAGTGAATTGTATAACAACTCTCATTTTTTTTTCTTTGCAGACTCACGGAGAGGTGGAGAGGCGCATTGTTTCCCAGCTGCTGACTCTTATGGATGGACTGAAGCAGAGGGCTCATGTCATCGTCATGGCTGCCACCAACAGACCCAACAGCATCGACCCAGCTCTCAGGAGATTCGGTAAGTTGTGTCTTTTAAGCATGCAATAACAAAGGTGACTTAGAGCATAGAGGCACATCTATACATAAAGTAATCAAATGTAATGCACACAGGTTGTAAAAGATAGATTTTCTTTTTTTTTTTATTTCTTCCTAATCCTACTCCTATTGTTTCACGTTGTTTTATCCTTTATTTTTGTCTGCACTGTTAGCAACAGACTTGTAGTTTTGTTGTCACTGTCAACCCTGCAGTGCTTTAAAGGTTCACAACAAGTCTTAATTTAACACCAGTTCATATAAATATGTTAAAGTGCTCTAAACATTGCATAGACATATACAGTAGCTTGTTTTCCAAGAATATTGAGTCTTGCTGATCTGCATTCATGGCTCACCTAAGCATCTTTTGAAGTAACAGACTAAAACTGCTGGTTGCTGTTTGTTTTGTGGGCTCTGCAGTTCAGTGTTGGGTCAGATTCTAAGAATGTGCTGCAGTTCAAAATAATTTGAGTTGTTGCCTTTCAAAGCTACTGTATGCAATACTCTTGATGGACCATTAGAGAGGATATATAACGTTTCCAGCGGGCTGCACTTAAGATGATCTTAAGGTGTGTCTGGTTTGTGTATTTTTGCTCATCTGTTTCATTGGGACTAATCGGTTTGTTTTTAAAAACCAATACCTCCAGGGCGTTTCGATAGGGAAGTGGACATCGGCATCCCTGATGCTACTGGCAGACTGGAGATCCTCCAGATTCACACGAAGAACATGAAACTGGCTGACGATGTTGACTTGGAACAGGTCTGTGCACATAACAAAACAATTAGCTTTTATGTAGAGAGGGAGTCATGTGGTTATTGTTGTTACTGACTAACTTCCCTCCCAGAAAACACAGCTAGTTTAACATCATATTAGAGTAAATGTCTCATAGTGTTCATGATCATGTTAATTTATAATGAAAGTGTTATGAGTGAGTGATACAGGACAGGTTTTTAATCATTGTATTATGTCAACCTGTCTCTTTAGGTAGCCAATGAAACTCACGGCCATGTGGGTGCAGATCTGGCTGCTCTCTGCTCTGAGGCTGCTCTGCAGGCCATCAGGAAGAAGATGGACCTGATCGACCTTGAGGATGAGACCATTGACGCTGAAGTCATGAACTCTCTTGCTGTCACTATGGATGACTTCAAGGTAACAGATGTAATACGGTCTGTGGGATTGTGGTTCTATAAAAGCCTTCTGAGCCTCTTACTAACATGTTTGATGTTGTGCTGCAGTGGGCCCTGAGCCAGAGTAACCCATCCGCACTAAGGGAGACGATTGTTGAGGTTCCCAACATCACCTGGGAGGACATTGGCGGTCTGGATGATGTCAAGAGGGAGCTGCAGGAGTTGGTGCAGGTATGAACCTCACCCTGAAGTAAAAGCCCGTCTAGAAATGGAAGTTTCCCTGGAAAAATGTTCTTACATGTACTTACAGTGTCTCTATTCATCTTCTTCTTAAATCCAGTACCCAGTGGAGCACCCAGACAAGTTCCTGAAGTTTGGCATGACCCCCTCCAAAGGTGTGCTGTTCTATGGCCCCCCTGGTTGTGGTAAGACTCTGCTGGCCAAAGCCATTGCCAATGAGTGCCAGGCAAATTTCATCTCCATCAAAGGCCCAGAGCTGCTCACCATGTGGTTTGGAGAGTCTGAGGCCAACGTCAGAGAGATCTTTGACAAGGTAAACAGTTTTTTTTTTTGTCTCTTTCACAGAACTATGGTGTGGAGAAAAAATAAAGTTGTACATTTATTCTGAAGAAAAACCAACATGCTTCAGTGTTTGTAACTAATAAAACTCTTACAAATTAATCTTTCCAATGTTGTAACGTAATCTTTTGCCTGTGTAATATTTTCAGGCTCGTCAAGCAGCTCCCTGTGTTCTCTTCTTCGATGAGTTGGACTCCATAGCTAAGGCTCGTGGGGGTAATGTGGGCGACGGTGGTGGAGCAGCTGACAGGGTCATCAACCAGATCCTGACTGAGATGGACGGAATGTCCAGCAAGAAGAATGTCTTCATCATCGGCGCCACAAACAGACCAGACATCATCGACCCTGCCATCCTGAGACCCGGCCGTTTGGATCAGCTCATCTACATCCCCCTGCCCGACGAGAAGAGCAGGATGAGCATCCTGAAGGCCAACCTCCGCAAGAGCCCTATCAGCAAGGTGACCGCACCGCCACAAACAGTTTCGCTCACAGAAGCAGAAAGATGTCTTTGTATATCTCACGCCAGATTACTTGCAGTTCAGGTGTTTGGTGTTATCAGGGATTCTGTCAGATGTCAGAATTATGACACTCTTTAACATAAACTGGAAGATGTAGATCAGAGTTGAGCTGAAGAGCATCCTTAACCTTTTTGTGTTATTTGTTAATTTAAAGGATGTGGACCTGGACTTCCTTGCAAAGATGACCAATGGCTTCTCCGGAGCCGATCTGACAGAGATCTGCCAGCGGGCGTGTAAGCTGGCCATCAGGGAGAGCATCGAGAACGAGATCCGCAGAGAGAGGGAGAGGCAGACCAACCCATCAGCCATGGTCAGTGCCGCTTCTGTCCCCTTCTTTACCTCCGCACATCTCCTCACACTGCTACCACTTCAACTGTTTTCAAGTAAATAACACCTTCTGTCGGTTTTTTTCCACAGGAGGTGGAAGAGGATGATCCTGTTCCAGAGATCAGGAAGGACCACTTTGAGGAGGCGATGCGATTTGCTCGTCGCTCCGTCAGTGATAATGACATTCGCAAATATGAGATGTTTGCTCAGACACTGCAGCAGAGCCGGGGCTTTGGCAGCTTCAGGTACAATGTTAAACATTTAGTATTAGCATGAGCGTTGCTATGTGTTACTTAAACCAGTCTTCTCTGCTGTAATTTAAAAAAATCTGTTTGTAAAGAGGTTATTAACACCAGAGGTAATTTCTTAAATTGACTGAGGTGTGAAGTTAAAGGCCCCAAATATATCCGCTTTTGACAAAGTACCAAGCAGTATTAGTCATTGCAATAGTCCCCTACAGGTTTATGATTTATATAACAAAGATCATGATCATTATGATAAAAATACTCTCGTGTCTTTGTTTCAGGTTTCCCTCCAGTGCTGCAGGTGGCAGCGGTCCCACCACTGGCTCTGGAGGAACTGGCAGTGGTCCAGTGTTCAATGAAGACAACGACGATGACCTTTACGGATAAATGTACACTGCCCCACGGTGGTCAGTACTGGGATCACACCTGTACAAATTCTCACCTGATTCCACATTTTTAGGACTTTGTGCTTCTTTCATGTGTTCCTTTTTTTTGTATGACTTCCCTTGGAGAAAGCATGTAGCCGCTTGGTTTGCCCTGGCTTTGATGTGGGTGGGGGTAGGGGATGTTGGAACTGGAAGGTGAGTGACTGATGCTGATTGGGGAGGGAGGGTTTGGGGGGGGCTTTGTTGAGTGGCCTCATTCTCAGTATATCACAACCAACATGAATGGCTTTAGTGATGGGATTCTATGCTAGACTATAAGAAAGAAAAGAAAAAAACATATTGCTAATGACTTCCTCTTTTTTTTTTTTTAAATAAACAGTAGCATATAATGTATTACAAATTTGTCAAGGTTATGTTGTTGAAAATAAAATCTCACAAAATGGAAGTGTTATTCTGCGTCTGAACCTTTTTTTATTGAGTTATAGTACATTCAGTCTGATTTACAATAATATCGATGCCATATGTATCCTGTGTTAGATTCACTTTCTGATAATCAAGCGCAAATCAACTTGACATTTTAAAATGATGCAGAAGATCTAAATGTGTTCTTTTTTTATTTGGTATATTCAGTTATCAGGGACAGAGAAGCCAGATTGAAATGCAGACAGTCTCCTACTGGTTACATCACAATAAATGCACATCTTAATTGTTCCTGATTCTGAAAGAGTTATTTATCTTTGATAAGAGAATCACGATTGAAACTTTACATCTGAGAACAATACTGCAACAGGGATTCATTGTGAGTATGCTCTTGAAATACAAATATTTAATCTCTGAAAGATTCAGCCACTATTTGATCATCCCATGCAGCTGCAATTCTGTTATTGACCACAGAGTGTCACTGTGGCAGTGAAGGGAATAGAGAAGTCTCCCTTTCAGTCTTCACTACAAACTCAGTGTACAAGCCAGTGTGACAATTCTTTTTTTGGTAAACTGAATCACTTAAAATCATTATTTAATGAATGCCATTCATCCCATAGACAAAAAAAATGAAAAGTTGATATTATCTTAATTCAATCAGCAATGTAACGATCATCTTCGCTACACAACTTTGCATTTTGTGTGTGTGTTGCCTCAGTAAGCATCATTGAAGGGAAAGTGAGGATGTTCGGCATCTCTCCACACTCTCTTGCCATCTCTCTGTTTAAAAAAAGAAAACCATTCAGTAAACCTGTTAGAACTGTTTAAGGGTCTGTTTACATTAAACATGACAATCTTTGACCTAAATTCCTAAAGTCTAGCTCTCTTAGGACAGAATATCCCATGACCATATCAGAGATTGATGGAGATCTAAAATGGGCTGATGTTTCAGCCATGCGGTGTCACCAGTGAGTCTAAATCTGGACTGAGCAGGCTGCTGTATGTTCTGTATATAAGTTCAGGTCATTGGTATGATATCCGCTCTGTCTGGGAAAGGAGTAGTGTTTAATATTGCTGATGCGAGATCACTCACCTCCACTGTTGGGACGATGAAGCGCTCATTGTGGTTGAAGGATTCCATCAGTTTCATGTCATCCTCTGACAGGGAAAAGTCAAACACCTGCAGGTTTTGCTGGATCCTAGAGGGTGTCACACTTTTAGGGATACACACGACGCCCCGCTGAACATGCCACCTGCAGAAACGGTAATCAGTCAAAGAGGTCACTGTGTGGATCTGACTTTGTATTATTTGTATAAACATCTGAGCTTACAATTTGCCATGGAGTTGAAGGTTTTTATTCCCCTTACCTGAGAATGAGCTGGGCAGGGGTTTTCTGGTACCTCTGAGCGATGTCTCCCAGTCGAGGATCCTGCAGCAGGGTTGGTTCATCAGGAGAAGCCCAGGGTCTGTCCCCGCTGCCCAGAGGACTGTAGGCTGTCACACAAACCCCCACTGACCTGAGGAGGAGGTATGAGCACTGTTAATATTTTATACAGACTGTCTCTAAGACAATAAATTGCTTCATCAAAAATGTTTCAACTGCATTTTAACCTACCGGCAGTGAGACAGGAGATCTGCCTGAGATATGTAAGGATGGCATTCCACCTGAGGCATATAAGTGCAAACATTCAGACCAATTTTCAGCCTATTTCTGAATGTCTCATATCCATGAAACATTTTTAAATGAATTTATTTTTTCACTTTGTACCTGGTTCACCACAGGTTTGTGTCTGGCCACTCTGATGATGTCATCAGTCTGTCTGGCATTAAAGTTGGACACTCCTAGAGCTCTGACAAGACCTTTATCGACCAGGCTCTCCATGGCTGCCCAGGTGTCTCTGTAGTGTGTGTCTGAGTAACAAATACTGCCGTCTTCTCGTCGAGGCATCAAATCCTTTCCTCTCCTGAAACATCCAAACACACACTCCTGTGATACATTTAAGTCCCCAGTCATTATTCTACATCAATGTTTTTGTTTGCAGCTGCTCACTGAAATGCCATTGGCCAGTGCATAAGGTACAGGTCCAGGTAGGACAGACCCAGGTGGGTTAGACTGGTCCTGCATGCCTCCTCCACATCCTCTGGCTCATGTTTGGTGTTCCACAGTTTGGATGTGACAAACATGTCCTCACGGCGCAGAGCCTGGAGTGAAAATGATCAGTGTATGTCCAAAGAATTTGACCTTAAATTCATTTTATTAAGACCATAATCACAACTATTCCCTGCTTTTCTACACTCTGGCAACCTTCACTTATAATGTACATTAACCACTTATTCATATCTTGACCCCTTAGTTAACCTTTATTCAACACTGACCCCAAACAGACCTTAAATAATAACTACATTGCCTCTTTTTGAGACATTTTTAAGCTGAATTTGAAATAATTTCCTCTTTTTTGGGAACGTTGTTCTTTTAGCCCATTTGAACATAGAAACACCAGAGTCACTAGAAGGCCAACTGATTATCATCAGTATACTATGAACAAGAAATCTTAACTCAAGCTCCACTTGTTTGTTCCAGGGTGTTCAATCTTTTAGGCAATGTCTTCATCCTGGACTAAAAGTTTTCTCAGCTGTAATGTAATTGAAGATGCTTAAAGCTCCTGTTTGGATTTTTTTTTTTGCTGGTTCTCAAACAGACTGAAATAAGTACAGATGCTTCTTTATGAGCTACAGAAGCAAGTGGGACCATCAGTGACGACATTGATTAATTTAAAATAGTTGTTTTTAATGCCTGAAACCTCTGCAGCAGTGGTAGGTGTCAGACTAAGTTATTGACAACATGCTACTGAAACAAGCTACAAATGTTTTTAATGAGTGATACATTCATTTGACTGATGAAAGACAGAAGGATGAGATTTTTAGTTAAAATACACAAGTTACTCATGTGCAGGACAAATAAGAAGGAAGATGAGATGTACTGGTTTGTCTACAGGGGGCACCAACACTGACACAGAGTAAAGGAGTTTGTAGCCCCAGAACAAACTCCATCTACTTATAAAATACATTTGTGATGAAGTTAAAAACATCCAAATAAACAAATCAGTGGAGACTGTCCTTTTAACCACTGTTTCCAAGGTCAATAATAAACTCAAAATAAAATGTTTCAATAAAGCTAAATTGGTTTCTTACCTTCCCCGGACCGACCCTGACAGCTAGAGCTTGTCCCACCTCCTGTTCATTACTGTACGCAGCAGCACAGTCTATGTGTCTGTAACCGCAATCTAAAGCTGCCAGCACAGCCTGCTTCACCTGACAACACGAGGTTCAGACACAAAGAGCATTTTATCTTTTGACAATTTCCATAAATGTTTAAAGTCTAAAAAAAACATAGCATCTGTAAGGGTTTCTATCTGCACCTGTCCTGGAGCGCTCTTCCATGTGCCCAGTCCGACCATGGGCATTCTCTGCCCCGTCGAAAGAGTCACAAAGGAGCTCATGTTTCAGCTCTGAGGTGCTGAGGGAGGAAAAGACAGTGACACATAGAGTGTGTGTCACATGTAGACTCCTATAGAACCAGACCCAGTCATCATGACTAAGTCCTAATACTTTGTTACTGATTCACACACACATCTGAATTCATTAACTCCTGCACTAACAGCCAAGGTTGTGTGTGTACATACACTCCTCACAAAGCGGTGAGGAAAATAAACTTTATTTAACCTGTCGTACAGGGCTATTGAAGTGGTGCTTAGATTTGACCAGGTTTTTTTGTTTCTAATGTATAAGTCGAATACCATCTTTGTTGTGTAATGACTTATAATAATATATAATTTATTCTCAAGATCTGAAAAGTGTTTTGTTAGGCCTGTGGTGTAAGATTTGCAATACATTCGTTTATTCTGTCTGATAATGATCTGTTTTTTCTGCATGCAGACAAAATACTAATTTGATGATCTGGTTTTTCCCTCCTTTTCACCCTCTGAGCTGAAAAGTATTTCAGTGAAGTTTTAAACCGTCTGTGAACCCTGCCTCAATGCCTCACTGCCAGAAATAGCTAATACAGGTATATTACATTAGTCACAGTGCGCTGTCACTGCAGCACATCTCATAGCTTTTCCATGCTTCATTAATTGTCTGCTATATCCTTAACATGTGACACACACACACACACACACACACACACACACACACACACACACACACACACACACACACACACACACACACACACACACACACAGATACATAGAACTCGCAGTAGTGGTTTCACATGATAAGTCTGTTAACACAAATCACCTGCTTCCTGAACAAACGGCTGAACAGCGAGTAAAGTTTAAATATTTACAATTGTTATAGGCAGTACACAAACAGTGAAGGAAAGTCTCACTCAACACTTTAGTTCCTACCTGAGGCCGCTCTGGTAGATGACCCAGTGATCAGCTGAGGGTACATCTGGATTTTAAAGGCTGAGGTCAAAGTCTCCCTTCACGTGTTTATCTGTAACTCAAACTTCCGAAAAACGTCCAAACTCCAAAGCGCTGAAGCAGAAAATAGGCAGTTAAACATATTTACCAACGTGTTTACATTGTACATTTTGTTGATAATAAAGCAGACTTTTACTTTTTATACTTTTCTTTTTATTCATGGTCGATTCTTTTCAAATTGTAGTAATATCACTTTCACTGAAGTACAGCCCTTGTTCATGGTATCAACAATATTTCAACCAATCATGTTCTATGTTGACTTGATATCCTGAATGAGATCACTAAGTCTTGAATCTTAGATACAGATGTTCCTGTGGAAGAAAAAAACAAACTCACTTGCTATTGATCTGTGAAGACAAAAGAAAGAGGCTTTACAATGGATTTTATAACCTGTATGATTAAATATCACATGTCATTACACAGAAAAATGGCCTCTGTGATGGGCATTAAGTATACTATATATCACATTATTAAATTACATTTGAGATCATTGCAGTGTCTGATTGGAAAGAGTCAATTACTTTCCCTTAGTAGGTTTCTGGAAACCCTGTTAGCCATGTAACTAAACACTTAACGCCACACATACTTGGGTCCTCAGCATTACTGCACAATATCTGGTAATATGTTGAAATGGAATATGTAACCATCTACATTTGATGATTTTTCACTTTACAAACTTTGTAATATTCTGATCTCTTTCAACCTTCAGGTTTTGATCTCTTCCATTTTCCAAATAACCAAATTAATGCATATACGTTGTTTATTATATCCTTAGTCTTCAACCTTTAGTCTGCGAGCCATTGATAGTTTCATCTGCTTTCACAGGGCTTGTTAAATAACTGTAACTAGTTGTTTTAAATCCTTAAATCATCAACAAAAAACTTAGTTAACTTAAACAATAAGAAAATGAAAAATCAAATGTTTGAATTTACCATTAAGTACCTGGTTCCCTCTTCTGATGTAGCTCTATAGTGTCTGCTGTTGTTATTCTGTTTTCATCATAGACTTTTGTTTAACAGTTTAAAATGTTCCACCTTCTTTAAATGTGTTACCTTGTATTCTAAATAATTATATTTGCTCCAGTCGAAGACTCATTTCTGCCTTTGCATGAAAATGTAGACAATAAATGATTTTCTAATCTATTCTTCTTTTCTGTGAACTGTCCACATATGTCTTACTAGTGCCTATAAACTTGTATCTAAACATACTAACTGCTGAGAGTTTTCAGGTGCACACTAAAGTCTTTCTTAGGTAGAGGATTATTCTTGAAAGACAAATTCACATGACACAAAGCGTTAAGTTCACACATTTGGTTTATTTGTTTTCAATAGATCATAAATATGTTAAAATGCACAGAAGCAGTGTCAGTCTCTCAGCAGCAGCACATGTGCATTTGGTTTTGAACACAGTCCAACGTTTCTTTTTCATCTCTGAGAGGAAGGACTCTCTCCAAGATACATCATTTAAGTGTGCCCCATCATCTCATAGTTTCAGTATCCTTGATGACACAAAAGTGCTTTTATTATAATTTTGCATTCAAACATTGGCACATACACATGATATACAGTATATGACCTCCTAGGTCTGTCTGCATAAACCACACTCATACATACATCTTATATTTGCTGTAAAGTAGAGCAGGAAGAGCTGAAGAGAGCTTTGGAGCCCCCTGGAGCTGACGCACAGAACAGCTGCTGCAAGAATTCAAAACCTGCCTAAGCAGGGTTATCTACTTGAAGAGACAGATGGGAGGTTTACTGTACAGATGTTACCTATGACAGAAGCAGTTCTTAAATCACAGACTGACGACTCATGAAACCAAACAGTAGATCCTCTGAGGGTCTGTTTTTGGCACTGCTCACAGTAGCACCGAGACAATGCCTTCAAATGGCACAAAATAAAGCAGAATATACAACAGAGCTGGGTTTCACAGAGAAATCGTCACTATTTACTATGAACAATTAAAAACTAAATTCCTCTGGAAAATCCAGCCTGTGCTTGTATGGCACTTTACAGGAATGAACTAGCAAAATTCATCAGTTTTGTTAGAAATGTCTTTGCTTACATAAAGTACAACTTTCACAGTTGTATTGCTTGCTTGGTGTTTACCACCAGATCCCAAAGGTAATGCCTAACACAGCATAGGGCTTCATCTGTTGTGCACTTTGCATGGCTGGTTTTCTATGTTACAGTGTGACCTGTGTGGTTGTTCACATGTGTAGTATGACACCGGGCTAAGGCACCTTAATGTCCCTCATAGCATGAGCGAGGCTGTTAAGTATAAGAGCCACACAGCTCAGAAGGGAAAGCACCCAAATAACGTGTAGATTGTATTATCCAAGCTTACACTGCTGTTAGTGTGTGATTGTCATTCCCAGATTTTTTCAATGCAGCTGAGACTTTATTTTAAGTAATGCATGACTGCAATGACTCTGTGCTATGGCAACGCACACATCAGAAAATAAAAGATTTTAAGGGAGACAGATCTTATTAAACAGGAAACAGTCTGCAGGCTTCAAGCGTAACACTCAATCAGACTCAGCTCATGAGAACAGCAGGTGTGTGTGTGTGTGTGTGTATGTGTGTGTGTGTGTGTGTGTGGGGGGGGGGTATGTTAAAACCTTGCTCTAAACACACTGAGGCTGCTGGTACACTCAAGGATTAAGTAAATATTCCTATTTTGAAATTTTCTTTGGAAAAGAAAATCCTGGAAAAAAAGTTCCTTTAAAAAAATATCCCAAGCTTCATCCCATCACAAAAAGTCGAGGATCAGAGAGCCGGACAGCATATAAAACCACCGATAAATTTGTAAAAAACACAGTTAAGAAAAGACCATTGGGTAAAAGCCACGGTTGTGCTGAGCCCGTCCCCAGCACCACTCCATGCTCGGGTGCTTGTGTGTGTGGGGCCAAAACAAATGCAAATAATTACACTGTGATTCTGCCATTCATGTAGAAATCTTCCCTTATCCTCCCACCAAGATGGCCCTACAAACAGCAGAGTTTAGAGCTGGATGCATTTACACAGAGCATGGGGACTGGAAGTGGGAAGAGAAACTGCCATATTGTCAAAATATGGCACATAAAGGAGGTGTTGGTTTTCTGGGTTCGATAGGTTTATTCAGTAGCGTGTTGTGGATCATGTGAGTCTTCTTATGACTGTGGCAGATGTTGTCTGATTATCTCTCTGGACTGAGGGGGGATCCTGTCAGGAAAACGGACGGAAAACTCCACGATGAGGTCACCCCGCTGTGATGGGTTCTTTGGGAAAGGCAGGCCTTCCCCTCTGACTCGCTTGACTGTCCCAGGCTTGATGATGTCATGACAGGGGAGCGATATGATGCGGTTGTCCAGCGTGGGAATGCTAACTGTGCAGCCACACAACGCCTGAAGAAGAAAAGAGGAAATAGTGAGGGTTAATATCCTTAGTAGCATTGAAATACCAAATCCATGAACATCTTGACGACCTAATGTTACCATCAGAAAAAAAATCTAGTTTATCCTCCCTCAGTACTTCATTCTGACACATCCATCTTGAACATGTTTTCTGAGTGTGTTTGTGAGAGAAGGAAAAGAGAGTTCCTGGCAAGTTGTTTTGGAATAGAATCCAGCACTGTGGGGTCCACAGATCATCTTTTGGAACAAGACCAATAGGAAAACATGACTTGGCAGTGGAAAAGTTATCCCGTCTTTGTGTGTGTGTAGGTGGAAGGGTTGTGTGTGTGTCTGTGTTGGAGGGGCTGCACATTGCACAGGGGGCTAATTTTAGCAACAGTCTCATAGCGGGGGCTAATGAAGTGAGGCAGGAATCGGCTGAGCTCGTAAATAGTTTGAGGTCTTGTCAGATGGGCTGACAAGACAAGGAGAGAGAGAGCGCACACACACACACACACACACACACACACACACACACACACACACACACACACACACACACACACACCTCCTCATCACAATGTTTGATGAACACAGTCAGAGAAAAGAGAGCGCTAAACTTAACATGGAGACCAGTGGTTATCACGACTCCACAGGCTTTCCAAAAAGCATCACTTGCCAGATATACGCATGAGAACTATTTAAATCCAGAGCTCTATGAATGAACATCCTGGCCAATAAAAATCTTTCTTATATAATATGTTAGTAAGCAACTGTTACAAAAGGAAGTATTGAAAAAAAACACCTTAAAGTTGTGAAGAAAAGCAGATGGAGATGAAATAAACTTTATCTTGACTGACAAAAGATAAATTCAAGTAAAAAGGAAGACAGAAGAACAAAGGAGTTTGAGGCTGTTTGGGTCTCATGATCTCCTGCTAGTTTATTGCAGTACACTTGAACAAGTCCTTATAATTTTGACCCACAACTGAACTTCAACCAAGGAAAAAGATAACATTGATTTACAGTAGCTACCTCGTCTTCCTCCAGCAGTTTTCCAACAACTGGGAATGACTTTCACAGGATGCGTTTTCCTTGGAACAATTAGCGTATTCTTTCCAAAGTCTCCTCAGTCATGCTAGCTGCTCCATTTACTGCTAATGTCACTGTGCTAACATGCCTTAAAAATAGTGCCAACATACTAATGTTTAGCAGGTGTAAAAAACAAGGTTAAGCAAAATATTTTAGCTTGTAAAAATCTGGTTGATTAGAGGTTGCCTTTCTAATTGCCAATTTGTTATTGGAATACCAGCTATTCAGTTATGTACATGACCATGTGAAGTAACAGTTAGCGCTTAGATACCCTAAGGTTTATTTCGGTCCATTTTGGGACAACTACAGCGAGCCCAATGGCTGAAGAAGAAGAGAAGAGACAGGAAAATGCACTTCATTTGGATTCAGCTGTTTTTGATTGATTTGTGTTATAACACAAGTACTGCACTCATTGCGAGAATCAATAATTAATAAAAGATTATTTAGCTCTGGGCTGTTCAGGGATAACTTTTTGATGGAAATGAGTATTAGCAGTTCAAGTTGCCCTCTCAAGTTTTTCCAAAACCTACCAACTCTTATCGTACCATCTAGAGGCAGCCAGACCCTCATGATGTAACAGTGATTACGCCCGTAATGGCCCCTTGCTTAACATCTAACACCCAGCCCATGTCTTCCCGTGGCTTTAGTTTTTTTAAAAGACCATTGCTGGATTTTCTTGTCTAGCCTGGTGTTTTTTTTTAACAAACAGGAATGGCCATGTGGACAGATGGAGTTCACTGGAGCAGAACAGCTGCCTTAGAGGACAGACAGAGATTTCAAACCATGACATCAGCCTCCTTTTACAAACTACATACACATACAGTACATTAGGAGGTGATTGAGCCACTGTCTGTGGTTGAGAAGACGGCTCATCCTCTTGTTATGAACAATTCCATTCACTAACCTGAGTTTACACAGAGAGACAGGGTGCCATAGTGCTAGTCATACACTGATGCTGATCTGAGGGCTCACTGATTGCATAAGCCTCAGCTCAGACAACATAGCAGAGACACACACACCTTTTTAAATTAATTTTTCTCTTCATTTAAGTTCATTCACGTTGACCAAATCCTGGTATTAGCCTTCATTTATATTTGCTTCACCCTTTATGATTACATTTTGCTTGAAGAACTAGTTAAAGGCACTGGGATGTCAATGTTGTCTAGGCTTGTATGAAACTGGTAATTTGAATAACATGGTTCAATATTTTAAAGCAATAGCACATGGGATTATCAAATATTAAACATGAGTTTATTAGCTATATATTACAGTCCCAATTACTTGCTGTTCACCATGTTTGCTGTGTTTTGGTCCATTATACTTTCATTGACACCATCAAATCTGAGGGTAGCTAACAACAAGCTGGGGCTTAATGTGATTGGAAAAATCCAAGGCTTGCATGCTGATGTAAATGGAAAGTATGTGTAAAAAAAGATTGTTGTTATAACAATCCATGCAGTCATTTAGGGTGTGTTTATTGTGCATGTTTATGTCATGATGATGTTGATGTATTTGTAATTTATTGGGCCTTAATGCATTGTTCAAGATTAGAATTAGAAATTGGCAGATGATGTAGCAAAGGGCGAGGGGTTTGGAACCTGGGCACACTGCTTCGAGGAATGTAGCCTC